>NC_134355.1:78711007-79011007 GCF_048569485.1 Anomaloglossus baeobatrachus | reverse complement strand
CAGCCAAGGTAAAGCCAGGCAAATGGGAGTAGCAGCCCCTAGCCGTTTACTTCATCTGCGCTGAGAATCTAAAATACCGCAGAGCGCTACGTCATATTTTTAAATTATTTATTTTTATACAACCATATATTAGTGATTATATACAATACATATACAATATACAATAGATATACAATTAGTGACTTCTATTTGGGGCTTAGGTCAAGCCTGGGTCCAAAACCAAACTTTATCTAAAGTCTGGCTTATCCCACGAATCTAACTTCCACATGTCCACTTATCTCTACATATATGGCATTCGGAGTCTGGGAACAAGTTAAGGTCAAGTCTGGGTCCTGAAACAAAATTTTTACTGAGGTCCGGGCAAACCCTTGAACCTGAACATCCACGAGTCCACTCATCTCTACTCTTTCGTTGTCATCCCATTTCAGTATGTGACATCCATTATCTTAATTTTTGGTACATCAATTTAACTCTTATTTGAACTTTGTGTGTCATTTTTTCTCTCCCTTGTGTTTTTATGATTAGATGATTAGTGTATACCGATTTGTCCATAGTGCCATTTATTGTACCGATTACATTTGGTTTGTCTATGTAGACACTACTTTTACACTTGTCACTAAATTATGTTGCTTTTGTAGTGTATTGCTTCATCACTCTTTTTTTAGCTTTTTTCTTAGTTGATAATGACTAGAGATGAGCGAACCGGCCGTGGTTCGGCTCGAGTTCGGTTCGTCGAACGGAGGTCTCGTTCGAGTTCAGTTCGGCGAACGTTCGTCGAACCGAACTCGAACCAATAGGAAATAATGGGAGGCAATCACAAACACATAAAAACGCATTATAAATGTACACATACAGTTAATAAACATTGCCATAACACTTACCGGTGCCCGCGATGCGTCCTGCACTCTGTCTCCTGTCACTATTCCTTCCAATGATCGCTGCGTCCTCCCGATAACCAGCACTGACAGGTCCTTCCGTGACGTCGTCAAAATAGCCATGTGACCAGTCACATGGCTATTATCTCATTGGCTACAGACTGGTCACATGGCTTTGATGTCATGTCCTGTCCTAGGTCCTGTCATTGCACTCTCCGGTACACGGTGCACATTTGTGTATCGCCGTGTACCAGCGACATGCTCTAGCACACGGTCGACTCCCCGTTCCTTTAGGGACCGGCTGACACAGCCGGTCATTAATGGAGATCACCGTTGCCATAGCAACGCAGTTAGCGGTGACGTCACCGCTAACCGTGGCTCCGGGAATCACATGATCGGAGTACTGTTGCTATGGTAACACGTCTGTCAGCGTTACCACTGTTACCGCTAACAGCCAGCAGCACTGATCTCTCACGGAGTGAAGGCTGCACGCTGCTTCCCATGCAGCCTTCATGGAGTGAAGGCTGCACGGGAAGTAGCGTCTTCCCCCATGCAGCAGTGATGGAGCAGAGCTGCATTTGTTGAACGAGAAAGACAGAAGACCATGGATCGTGGAGGGCTGACAGGGGGTAATAAAGATGGAGTCTCTAATGTGTCTGTGTATTTATTTCTATTAAAGTATTTTTTCTCTGTGTGGTGTCTTTTTTTTAACCCTTTATTGGAGATTCTTAATGGCCAGGTCAAACGTGCCTGACATTAAGAATCTCTGGCTTAATACTAGCTAGTAAAACAAAGCTAGTATTAACTCATTATTACCCAGCAAGCCACCCGGCTTCAGGGCTGTTGGAAGAGTTGGATACAGCGCCAGATGATGGCGCTTCTATGAAAGCGCCATTTTCTGGGGCGGCTGCGGACTGCAATTTGCAGCAGAGGCGCCCAGAAACCTCGGGCTAACCTGTTCTGCGGATTCCAATCCCCAGCTGCCTAGTTGTACCTGGCGAGACACAAAAATGGGGCGAAGCCCACGTCATTTGTTTTTTAATTATTTCATGAAATAAGTGAAATAATTAAAAAAAACGGGCTTCCCTATATTTTTGGTTCCCAGCCGGGTACAAATAGGCAACTGGGGGTGGAGGCAGCCCGTGGCTGCCTGCTGTACCTGGCTAGCATACAAAAATATGGCAAAGCCCACGTCATTTTTTTGGTGGGCAAAAAACTTCTGCATACAGTCCTGGATGGAGTATGCTGAGCCTTGTAGTTCTGCAGATGCTGTCTGCTCTTCTCCATACAGACAGACAGCAGCTGCAGAACTACAAGGCTCAGCATACTCCATCCAGGACTGTATGCAGGAGTTTTTTGCCCCCTGAAAAAATTATGTCAGCTCAAGTTCCTGTGACCTGGAAATTTAACAAATGCTTGTTTATATGAGGGTATATAACTTTAAGCAATATTTTTTTTTTAAGCTATTAGAAAAGATTCAAATAAGGACAAGAAATTCAGACTTATTGTGCTCTTTTACGGCAAAATAATAAACTTTAACCAGTTAAATTGCCCATAAAAACAAATATTCCTGTTTGCAACTATAAGAATAAAAATGATTTCCTGGTAGTCGATATTTGTAGGTTCATTCAGCAACCACTGAGTATTCAGCTTCTCCGGATGCAATGCTTAAATTGAGATTGTACGGTACCATAATCTCATAGCAATTTATCTAACAAAATAGAAGTTGGGAATTCAGTCCCAGACCATTAATAATATTGCGCCATTTTTCATGGTGACTGTTTTATAGGCTGCAGACATGAGGGGATATCCAGTACATTGTTATCCCAATGGTAAAGGTTTTGCTATATCTTAGTCTTCCATTTAATAGTTTCTATTAATATATTGTTAGAATTATTATTACATTATAAAGCAAAGTAAATTAATAAAATAATTTGCAGGTTGTTTATCACCAAAAGAAGATCACTGTTTATATTTATATAATGAGAAGTGATATAATATGTATAAATATATTTGGTGTTTAATATTTGTTCCTTGAAGTTACTGCAGTGTTAGGTTATTTCAGGTGTTGCGCTTTTGATTTTGCAGAGTTTTGTGAGCAGTCAGTGGCACGTATGTGGATGCTAAATCATTGCACGGGCTCTGTGGGGAAGCTTCTCTCTATTGCTCTCCCCCTAGTTCAGTACCTCCTGCATGCCTAAAAAGACGTGTAAAATGATGAACAGCATCGGAGTCGGAAACAGCAAGTCAGGAATTGTTTTGTTGCTATATTTTACGCCGTTCATCGTGTCATAAACATAAGACAGCTTTATTCTTCAAGTCAGTATTAGTGATGGACGAACCCCCCACGATGTTCGTGTTCAGGAGACTCGCCCGAACTTTTTGTAAAGTTCGAATTCGGGTTCTGAGATAAAGCAAACTTGCTTCCGAAACCCAAACTTGGACTTTAAAGGCCACTTTACACACAGAGATAAATCTTTGGCAGATCTGTGGTTGCAGTGAAATCATGGACATATTGTTCCATTTGTACACAGCCACAAACCTGGCACTGATTGTCCACAATTTCACTGCAACCACAGATCTGCCGCAGATTTATCTGTGTGTGTAAAGTGGCCTTTAGCGTATTTTACACACAACGATATCGCTAATGATATATCGTCGGGGGTAATGGTGTTCGTGACGCACATCCGGCGTCGTTAGCGATATCGTTGTGTGTGACTAAAAGGAGCGACCGTCAACGATCGCAAAAACGTCAAAAATCGTTGACCGTTGACACGTCGCTCCTTATCATATCGTTGGTTGTGCATGCCGCTGGTTGTTCGTCGTTCCTGCGGCATCACACATTGCTATGTGTGACACCGCAGGAACGCCGAACGTCTCCTTACCTGCGTCCACCGGCAATGAGGAAGGACGGAGGTGGGCGGCATGTTCCGGCCGCTCATCTCCGCTCCCTCCTCTGCTATTGGGCGGCCGCTTAGTGACGCCGAACGAACCTCCCCTTTAAAGGAGAGATTGTTCGGTGTCTCCAGCGACGTCGCTAAGCAGGTATGTGCATGTGACGCTGCCGTAGCGATATTGTTCACTACGGCAGCGATCACCCCCCATGACGACGCAACGTGGGTGGGTGCTATCGCGCATGACATCGCTAGTGATGTCGCAGCGTGTAAAGCACCCTTTACAGTTATGGGATGTGGGAGGGGGTCTGTAAAATAAAGAAGATAGTTAATAATATTAAATATTGTCATTATACTTACTGCTAACGCAACGCATCCTGCAGATCCGCTCATCCGATGTCTGCCGGCCGCTTCTGTTTCTGGGTCCGATCATTAACTTCTGATGGTATTCACTGCACTGCTCGTCACTTGGCAGTCTTCAGCTGTTTTCGGCCAAGTTCACGGTATTGTCAGGGTTCACTCGAATCCATGGCTTAGCCATGGATTGAACTGAGACTGTCACTGTTAGCCTGCTTCTTGCTCTGTACAGACATTTGTCTGCACAGAGCGATGAAGCAGAGCTAACATTGCTCTCTCTGTGTACTACGTCGGACAAGGGATTTTTTTAGAATAAAGATGGACTCTCTAAATGGTTTTTTTTTGTTTTATTTCTAATAAAAAAAAATTCTGTCTTGTGTTTTTCTTTTACTGTTTACTAAAAATTCATGGTGGCAATGTCTAATTTGGCTTGACACCATGAATTTTGGGCTTAGTACCCAGCATGCCACCGCCATCAGGGCTGCTTGACAAGCCGGGTAAAGCACCTAGAAATGGTGCTAAGATATAATGCGCCATTTCCAGGGGCGGCTGTGGGCTGCAGGGAATCCCAGCCCCCAGCTGCCTGGTTTTATCTGACTCACAATCAAGATACGGCGGGAGCCCACACATTTTTTTTTTTAATTATTTTTTTTTAATAATTTAATAAAAAAAATAATGGGCTTCCCTGTATTTTGTTTGCCAACCAAGGTAAAGCCAGGCAGATGGGGGTGGCAGCCCATAGCCGTCTGCTTTATTTGCGCTGAGAATCAAAAATACTGCGGAGTGCTAGGTCATTTTTTAAAATTATTTATTTACTTGCTGTTGTACCCAGGCATTGCCCGGGATAGTAACGGTCTCTCTGTTGCTCTCCCAGTCTGTCTGCCGCTGTCTGTCTGTCTCTCTGTCTGTCTCCTTCCTTGTCTGTCTGTGTCTATGTCTCTGTCTGTCTGTTTCTATCTCTCTGTCTGTCTTTGTATCAGTCTCTGTCTTTATCTCTGTCTGTCTCTGTCTCTTTATCCTGTGTCTATCTCTCTCTCTATCTCTGTCTCTATGTCTGTCGGTCTCTCTCTTGCCCTATCTGTCTCTTTCCAGGTCTGTCTCTTTCCCCGTCTGTCTCTTTCCCCGTCTGTCTCTTTCCACGTCTGTCTCTGTCCCCGTCTGTCTCTGTCCCCGTCTGTCTCTGTCCCCGTCTGTCTCTGTCCCCGTCTGTCTCTGTCCCCATCTGTCTCTGTCCCCGTCTGTCTCTTTCCCCGTCTGTCTCTTTCCCCGTCTGTCTCTTTCCCCGTCTGTCTCTTTCCCCGTCTGTCTCTTTCCCCGTCTGTCTCTTTCCCCGTCTGTCTCTGTCCCCGTCTGTCTCTGTCCCCGTCTGTCTCTGTCCCCGTCTGTCTCTGTCCCCGTCTGTCTCTTTCCCCGTCTGTCTCTTTCCCCGTCTGTCTCTGTCCCCGTCTGTCTCTGTCCCCGTCTGTCTCTGTCCCCGTCTGTCTCTGTCCCCGTCTGTCTCTGTCCCCGTCTGTCTCTGTCCCCGTCTGTCTCTTTCCCCGTCTGTCTCTTTCCCCGTCTGTCTCTTTCCCCGTCTGTCTCTTTCCCCGTCTGTCTCTTTCCCCGTCTGTCTCTTTCCCCGTCTGTCTCTGTATGTCTCTTTCACCGTCTGTCTCTGTATGTCTCTTTCACCGTCTGTCTCTGTATGTCTCTTTCCCCGTCTGTCTCTTTCCCCGTCTGTCTCTTTCCCCGTCTGTCTCTTTCCCCGTCTGTCTCTTTCCCCGTCTGTCTCTTTCCCCGTCTGTCTCTTTCCCCGTCTGTCTCTTTCCCCGTCTGTCTCTTTCCCCGTCTGTCTCTGTATGTCTCTTTCCACGTCTGTCTCTGTATGTCTCTTTCCACGTCTGTCACTGTATGTCTCTTTCCACGTCTGTCTCTGTATGTCTCTTTCCCCGTCTGTCTCTGTATGTCTCTTTCACCGTCTGTCTCTGTATGTCTCTTTCACCGTCTGTCTCTGTATGTCTTTCACCGTCTGTCTCTGTATGTCTCTTTCCCCGTATGTCTCTTTCCCCGTCTGTCTCTGTATGTCTCTTTCACCGTCTGTCTCTGTATGTCTCTTTCCACGTCTGTCTCTGTATGTTTCTTTCCCCGTCTGTCTCTGTATGTCTCTTTCACCGTCTGTCTCTGTATGTCTTTCACCGTCTGTCTCTTTCCCCGTCTGTCTCTGTATGTCTCTTTCACCGTCTGTCTCTGTATGTCTCTTTCACCGTCTGTCTCTGTATGTCTCTTTCCCCGTATGTCTCTTTCCCCGTCTGTCTCTGTATATCTCTTTCCCCATATGTCTCTGTATGTCTCTTTCACCATCTGTCTCTTTCCCCGTCTGTCTCTGTATGTCTCTTTCACCGTCTGTCTCTGTATGTCTTTCCCCGTATGTCTCTTTCCCCGTCTGTCTCTGTATGTCTCTTTCACCGTCTGTCTCTGTATGTCTCTTTCACAGTCTGTCTCTGTATGTCTCTTTCACCGTCTGTCTCTGTCTCTTTCCCCGTCTGTCTCTTTCCCCGTCTGTCTCTTTCCCCATCTGTCTCTTTCCCCGTCTGTCTCTTTCCCCGTCTGTCTCTTTCCCCGTCTGTCTCTGTATGTCTCTTTCCACGTCTGTCTCTGTATGTCTCTTTCCCCGTCTGTCTCTGTATGTCTCTTTCCCCGTCTGTCTCTGTATGTCTCTTTCCCCGTCTGTCTCTGTATGTCTCTTTCACCGTCTGTCTCTGTATGTCTTTCACCGTCTGTCTCTGTATGTCTCTTTCACCGTCTGTCTCTGTATGTCTTTCACCGTCTGTCTCTGTATGTCTTTCACCGTCTGTCTCTGTATGTCTCTTTCACCGTCTGTCTCTGTATGTCTTTCACCGTATGTCTCTTTCCCCGTCTGTCTCTGTATGTCTCTTTCCCCGTCTGTCTCTGTATGTCTCTTTCACCGTCTGTCTCTGTATGTCTCTTTCACCGTCTGTCTCTGTATGTCTCTTTCACCGTCTGTCTCTGTATGTCTTTCACCGTCTGTCTCTGTATGTCTTTCACCGTCTGTCTCTTTCCCCGTCTGTCTCTTTATGTCTCTTTCACCGTCTGTCTCTGTATGTCTCTTTCACCGTCTGTCTCTGTATGTCTCTTTCACCGTCTGTCTCTGTATGTCTCTTTCACCGTCTGTCTCTGTATGTCTTTCCCCGTATGTCTCTTTCCCCGTCTGTCTCTTTATGTCTCTTTCACCGTCTGTCTCTGCATGTCTCTTTCACCGTCTGTCTCTGTATGTCTCTTTCACCGTCTGTCTCTGTATGTCTCTTTCCCCGTCTGTCTCTGTATGTCTCTTTCCCCGTCTGTCTCTGTATGTCTCTTTCACCATCTGTCTCTGTATGTCTCTTTCACCGTCTGTCTCTGTATGTCTCTTTCCCCATCTGTCTCTTTCACCATCTGTCTCCCTACTGACATCATATTACCTCACACATAAGCTTCTTATACTACCACTGTCCTTTGTTCCTATAGCAACCAATCGCAGCTGCTATTAAAAAACTGTAGTTCCAGGCTCCATTGATTGACTTTAATGGATGCATGCTTTTAGGAGAGTAAAGCGGGCTTTACACACTGCGATATCGCCCGAGCGTTGTCGTTGGGGTCACAGTTTAGGTGACGCACTTCCGTAATCGTTACCGAGATTGCTTTTATTTAAATTATTTATTTACTTGCTGTTGTACCCAGGCATTGCCCGGGATAGTAACGGTCTCTCTGTTGCTCTCCCAGTCTGTCTGCCGCTGTCTGTCTGTCTCTCTGTATGTCTCTTTCCCCGTCTGTCTCTGTATGTCTCTTTCCCCGTCTGTCTCTGTATGTCTCTTTCACCGTCTGTCTCTGTATGTCTTTCACCGTCTGTCTCTGTATGTCTCTTTCACCGTCTGTCTCTGTATGTCTTTTTCACCGTCTGTCTCTGTATGTCTCTTTCCCCGTATGTCTCTTTCCCCGTCTGTCTCTGTATGTCTCTTTCCCCGTCTGTCTCTGTATGTCTCTTTCACCGTCTGTCTCTGTATGTCTCTTTCACCGTCTGTCTCTGTATGTCTCTTTCACCGTCTGTCTCTGTATGTCTTTCACCGTCTGTCTCTGTATGTCTTTCACCGTCTGTCTCTTTCCCCGTCTGTCTCTTTATGTCTCTTTCACCGTCTGTCTCTGTATGTCTCTTTCACCGTCTGTCTCTGTATGTCTCTTTCACCGTCTGTCTCTGTATGTCTCTTTCACCGTCTGTCTCTGTATGTCTTTCCCCGTATGTCTCTTTCCCCGTCTGTCTCTTTATGTCTCTTTCACCGTCTGTCTCTGCATGTCTCTTTCACCGTCTGTCTCTGTATGTCTCTTTCACCGTCTGTCTCTGTATGTCTCTTTCCCCGTCTGTCTCTGTATGTCTCTTTCCCCGTCTGTCTCTGTATGTCTCTTTCACCATCTGTCTCTGTATGTCTCTTTCACCGTCTGTCTCTGTATGTCTCTTTCCCCATCTGTCTCTTTCACCATCTGTCTCCCTACTGACATCATATTACCTCACACATAAGCTTCTTATACTACCACTGTCCTTTGTTCCTATAGCAACCAATCGCAGCTGCTATTAAAAAACTGTAGTTCCAGGCTCCATTGATTGACTTTAATGGATGCATGCTTTTAGGAGAGTAAAGCGGGCTTTACACACTGCGATATCGCCCGAGCGTTGTCGTTGGGGTCACAGTTTAGGTGACGCACTTCCGTAATCGTTACCGAGATTGCTTTTATTTAAATTATTTATTTACTTGCTGTTGTACCCAGGCATTGCCCGGGATAGTAACGGTCTCTCTGTTGCTCTCCCAGTCTGTCTGCCGCTGTCTGTCTGTCTCTCTGTCTGTCTCCTTCCTTGTCTGTCTGTGTCTATGTCTCTGTCTGTCTGTTTCTATCTCTCTGTCTGTCTTTGTATCAGTCTCTGTCTTTATCTCTGTCTGTCTCTGTCTCTTTATCCTGTGTCTATCTCTCTCTCTATCTCTGTCTCTATGTCTGTCGGTCTCTCTCTTGCCCTATCTGTCTCTTTCCAGGTCTGTCTCTTTCCCCGTATGTCTCTTTCCACGTCTGTCTCTGTATGTCTCTTTCCACGTCTGTCTCTGTATGTCTCTTTCCACGTCTGTCTCTGTATGTCTCTTTCCCCGTCTGTCTCTGTATGTCTCTTTCCCCGTCTGTCTCTGTATGTCTCTTTCCCCGTCTGTCTCTGTATGTCTCTTTCACCGTCTGTCTCTGTATGTCTTTCACCGTCTGTCTCTGTATGTCTCTTTCACCGTCTGTCTCTGTATGTCTCTTTCCCCGTCTGTCTCTTTCCCCGTCTGTCTCTGTATGTCTCTTTCCCCGTCTGTCTCTGTATGTCTCTTTCACCGTCTGTCTCTGTATGTCTCTTTCACCGTCTGTCTCTGTATGTCTTTCACCATCTGTCTCTGTATGTCTTTCACCGTCTGTCTCTGTATGTCTTTCCCCGTCTGTCTCTGTATGTCTCTTTCACCGTCTGTCTCTGTATGTCTCTTTCACCGTCTGTCTCTGTATGTCTCTTTCACCGTCTGTCTCTGTATGTCTCTTTCACCGTCTGTCTCTGTATGTCTCTTTCCCCGTATGTCTCTTTCCCCGTCTGTCTCTGTATATCTCTTTCCCCATATGTCTCTGTATGTCTCTTTCACCATCTGTCTCTTTCCCCGTCTGTCTCTGTATGTCTCTTTCACCGTCTGTCTCTGTATGTCTCTTTCACCGTCTGTCTCTGTATGTCTCTTTCACAGTCTGTCTCTGTATGTCTCTTTCACCGTCTGTCTCTGTCTGTCTCTTTCCCCGCCTGTCTCTTTCCCCGTCTGTCTCTTTCCCCGTCTGTCTCTTTCCCCGTCTGTCTCTTTCCCCGTCTGTCTCTTTCCCCGTCTGTCTCTGTATGTCTCTTTCCACGTCTGTCTCTGTATGTCTCTTTCCACGTCTGTCTCTGTATGTCTCTTTCCACGTCTGTCTCTGTATGTTTCTTTCCCCGTCTGTCTCTGTATGTCTCTTTCCCCGTCTGTCTCTGTATGTCTCTTTCCCCGTCTGTCTCTGTATGTCTCTTTCACCGTCTGTCTCTGTATGTATTTCACCGTCTGTCTCTGTATGTCTCTTTCACCGTCTGTCTCTGTATGTCTCTTTCACCGTATGTCTCTTTCCCCGTCTGTCTCTGTATGTCTCTTTCCCCGTCTGTCTCTGTATGTCTCTTTCACCGTCTGTCTCTGTATGTCTCTTTCACCGTCTGTCTCTGTATGTCTCTTTCACCATCTGTCTCTGTATGTCTTTCACCGTCTGTCTCTGTATGTCTTTCACCGTCTGTCTCTTTCCCCGTCTGTCTCTGTATGTCTCTTTCACCGTCTGTCTCTGTATGTCTCTTTCACCGTCTGTCTCTGTATGTCTTTCCCCGTATGTCTCTTTCCCCGTCTGTCTCTTTATGTCTCTTTCACCGTCTGTCTCTGCATGTCTCTTTCACCGTCTGTCTCTGTATGTCTCTTTCCCCGTCTGTCTCTGTATGTCTCTTTCCCCGTCTGTCTCTGTATGTCTCTTTCCCCGTCTGTCTCTGTATGTCTCTTTCCCCGTCTGTCTCTGTATGTCTCTTTCCCCATCTGTCTCTTTCACCATCTGTCTCCCTACTGACATCATATTACCTCACACATAAGCTTCTTATACTACCACTGTCCTTTGTTCCTATAGCAACCAATCGCAGCTGCTATTAAAAAACTGTAGTTCCAGGCTCCATTGATTGACTTTAATGGATGCATGCTTTTAGGAGAGTAAAGCGGGCTTTACACACTGCGATATCGCCCGAGCGTTGTCGTTGGGGTCACAGTTTTGGTGACGCACTTCCGTAATCGTTACCGAGATTGCTTTTATTTAAATTATTTATTTACTTGCTGTTGTACCCAGGCATTGCCCGGGATAGTAACGGTCTCTCTGTTGCTCTCCCAGTCTGTCTGCCGCTGTCTGTCTGTCTCTCTGTCTGTCTCCTTCCTTGTCTGTCTGTGTCTATGTCTCTGTCTGTCTGTTTCTATCTCTCTGTCTGTCTTTGTATCAGTCTCTGTCTTTATCTCTGTCTGTCTCTGTCTCTTTATCCTGTGTCTATCTCTCTCTATCTCTGTCTCTATGTCTGTCGGTCTCTCTCTTGCCCTATCTGTCTCTTTCCAGGTCTGTCTCTTTCCCCGTATGTCTCTTTCCACGTCTGTCTCTGTATGTCTCTTTCCACGTCTGTCTCTGTATGTCTCTTTCCCCGTCTGTCTCTGTATGTCTCTTTCCCCGTCTGTCTCTGTATGTCTCTTTCCCCGTCTGTCTCTGTATGTCTCTTTCACCGTCTGTCTCTGTATGTCTCTTTCACCGTCTGTCTCTGTATGTCTCTTTCCCCGTATGTCTCTTTCCCCGTCTGTCTGTATGTCTCTTTCACCGTCTGTCTCTGTATGTCTCTTTCACCATCTGTCTCTGTATGTCTTTCACCGTCTGTCTCTGTATGTCTTTCACCGTCTGTCTCTTTCCCCGTCTGTCTCTGTATGTCTCTTTCACCGTCTGTCTCTGTATGTCTCTTTCACCGTCTGTCTCTGTATGTCTTTCCCCGTATGTCTCTTTCCCCGTCTGTCTCTTTATGTCTCTTTCACCGTCTGTCTCTGCATGTCTCTTTCACCGTCTGTCTCTGTATGTCTCTTTCACCGTCTGTCTCTGTATGTCTCTTTCCCCGTCTGTCTCTGTATGTCTCTTTCCCCGTATGTCTCTGTATGTCTCTTTCCCCGTCTGTCTCTGTATGTCTCTTTCCCCGTCTGTCTCTGTATGTCTCTTTCCCCATCTGTCTTTCACCATCTGTCTCCCTACTGACATCATATTACCTCACACATAAGCTTCTTATACTACCACTGTCCTTTGTTCCTATAGCAACCAATCGCAGCTGCTCTTAAAAAACTGTAGTTCCAGGCTCCATTGATTGACTTTAATGGATGCATGCTTTTAGGAGAGTAAAGCAGGCTTTACACACTGCGATATCGCCCGAGCGTTGTCGTTGGGGTCACAGTTTTGGTGACGCACTTCCGTAATCGTTACCGAGATTGCTTTGTGTAACAGCGTTCAGCGATGTAAAATCGTCGCAAAAGCGTGATTTATCGCTAATCGTCGACACGGGTACTTATTCTCAAAAATCGTTGCTTTTTCTTTGGAACTATCGTTGCTCGTTCCTTTCAACATACTTTTCGTTACGTGTGACACTACTAAAGCGACTTAAAAAATTGTTGCCTCTTGCGTCATCATCGATACGGGCGTGTATGGTAGTTTAAATGTTCAATACGCCTACTTGTTTCCTATTTGCTAACGCATCTGCTCCATGATTGGACCTTAATATATGTAATACGCAAACATCCTTTTAGCGTTGTTCCATTTGGTCGGTTCATTTCCTAGGTTTTGGACATGTCCTGCTGGCTCCGTGTCCGGCGTATAGTTTGGCGTCATTTGTCCGTGAGATAAACTTCGCATGTGAGTTTTTATTTTTTTTATTTTTTTTTTTCATTTTTTTTTTTCCTTTAATTTTTTTTAAATTTATTTTTTTTTTTTTATTTTTATTTAAATATGTTTGTTGTTTTTAATTTGGTTTCTTATCAGTTTTTAAAAAGCCTATATTATGAATGTATTCGTGTTTGTTTTTTTCATGACAGTTATATATATAATAATAACCATTATTGTATCTTTATCAAGATTACAGCCATCCAAATTAGTTAGTTTAAAGCCGTCAAACATTAGTGTGACCAATAAGAATAAGAATCATATTTTACAAAAAGATTTATTGTCTGGAAAAAAACAAAATATAGTATGTTAAAAAAAAATTAAAAAAAAAAAAACATTATCCAAAGTGAGTAAATACTATAACACATACCTTGCAGCAAAGATTCGCAAGTCCTGATGGCAGCTTTTTGACAAATTCCCTTGTGCGAGGACAAACGCTAATGGTTAGACAAAAGCTGGAAGAATGAAAACGCATCTGCGCACATTTATACTACCAACATCCAATGAAAATCAATAGCGCTGATTAAACAAATGAGTCGAGGCAAGAAGGGGCGTAGCGAGTTTACAATTCTACTACATCAAGATGCACTTTGTGTGGGGAACCAACGCCCATATCGCCATGAGAAATGGAAATCCATGCGGTGAGACCGCTACACAACGATGATTATGTTCCTCATTACATCGTGAAACGAGATAGCTTTGAAGGTGAATATAAAAGAGATTGCGACATGTGACCGTAAGCACACGACTAAAACATGGACCCACAGCGATGAACACACATCGCACTAACGAACGAGATCGCGCCCGATATCGCAGTGTGTAAAGTAGCCTTAACTGTAAAGCGCGGGGTTAAATTTTCCTGTCAAAACATTGTCTACGACGTTCCCTGGGTCACATGAAGCGTCTGGGCAAAATTTCGTGATTGTAAATGCGATGGTGCGGATTCCTTTAGCGGACACACACACACACACACACACACACACACACTCCGCTTTATATATTAGATTTTTACACTACTATATGTGTCAGGGAACCAACAGCCAATCTCAGATGCTGTCACGCAGAATTGGCGTCTGTGATTGGCTGTTAGAGTAACCTGAAATCTGCCCATATATTCTAAATGCTAGAATGTATGGGCTGGTTTCAGGTGATTCCAGTACCCAATCACAGATGCCCACTCTGTGACAGCGTCTGTGATTGTCTGTTATTTTAACAGTAAAATAAAACAACAATACAGAGAAAAAAATATTTTATTAGAAATAAAACAGAAGACATTTCGGACTCCATCTTTATTACCCCAAAAAAAACCCCTCTGATGTAGCATCACGAGTGCACTGATCTAAGGGGAGAGGGAGCATGATTCCTCTCCCAGACCCCTAAATGCGCAATCGATATCAATTGCGGCATTTAGAGGGTTAAACAGCCAAGGACAGTGCTGGAACCAACCCTGGCTGTGAGAACCAGGGCTCAGCTGTTAGAAATACGGAGTTCCCGGCAGCGATCACGTTTGGCACAGCTCTTGTGCCTGCACAATCACCAGGACGTAAGGAACACATTAACCATGAGGACATACGGGTACATAACATGTCGAAAAGGGGTTAAGGGGCGAAGGAAGCTTTTCTTTTCTTTCTTTTTTAATTTGTCTTATATACAAGTCATTTTACAGGAAAGCATCATTCCTAACATTTTTTCCTGTAAAATCCATTTTATCTTCGGTCTGTCATGTTTTATTGTCAGTTTGTAAAAGTGGAGTAATACGCGGACAAGATTGTTTCCAGCAGAGACCTGGGAGTCAGAGAGGCATCTAAGCATCGTCCACATGTTGTTCCCATTCAATTTGAGTGCTGTTTCTATCGATTTCAGTAAATTTCCTGACCCCCTTCAGCCCCCCTGGTGGGGTCTTCCAGAAAAATGCTCAAGTTTCCCATTGACTTCTATTATACTCATTGCTTGAGTCGAGCCCGTCCGAGAGGTAGACCTGCTTGATTCAAGTATGGAGCACTCAAGCATTTTTGTGCTCGCTCTCTTCACTAATCTGTAGAATCAAGCGGGCTTTACACGCTACGACATTGCTCAAGTGATCTTGTTGGGGTCACGGAATTTGTGACGCACATCCGGTCGCTTTAGCGATGCCGTTGCGTGTGACACCTATGAGCGATTTTTTTTCATCGTCGCAAAAACGTGAAAAATCGCTTATCGGTGACATGGGGGTCCATTCTCAAATATCGTTACTGCAGCAGTAACGAAGTTGTTCCTCGTTCCTGCGGCAGCACACTTCGCTCCTTGTGACACCACAGGAACGAGGAACCTCACCTTACCTGCGTCCCGGCCACAATGCGGAAGGAAGGAGGTGGGCGGGATGTTACGTCCCGCTCATCTCCGCCCCTCAGCTTCTATTGGGCGGCGGTTCAGTGACGCTGCTGTGACGTTGCAGTGACGCTGAACAAACCACCCCCTTAGAAAGGAGGCGGTTCGCCGGTCACAACGACGTCGCAGGGAAGGTAAGTCTGTGTGACGGGTCCGGGCGATGTTGTGCAACACGGCCAGTGATTGGCCCGTGTCGCACAACCGATGGGGGCGGGTACGCACGCTGGCGATATCGGTACTGATATCGCAGTGTGTAAAGCGGCCTTTAGTCTGACGAAAGGCATGGTTTTGTTGTTTCTTTTTTTTCTCTTCCAGACTCTTATTGTGGGTGTTGGAAGTCGTAGGCTTGTCTCCTATTTATTAATACATTTCTTGTACAGAGTTAAAGTGAAATTAAGTACCGTAATTAAAAAAAAAATTACAATTTTTCTGAAAATGTACTTGATGTTTTCCTTTGGTTTACATTACAGTTTACATTTCAGTATCCCAAGCATTATGAACAAATTATAAAAAAAAAAAAATCCTCAGGAAACAATTGGTTCCCACTTCCTATAAATTAACATGAAAGCCATAAATTGACAACTTGATAAATGTCCGTCAGTCTAAATTTCTCATCTCTGACTTATTCAGTTTATGATGAAAATATCAATGAAAACAATTAACAATCTGTAACCGCTAGAACTAATCAAGGTCAGGGGTAGAAAAAAAGACCACTAAAAATTCTCGGCAGAGCATGGATTATCACTGAGTTGGGATTAATAAAGGCACATTTGTTTATATGAAATTAACTCCACGATTGAACAGATGATGTTCCTTCCTCTCATTCTGACAACCATAACTTTTTTTTTATGTTGCTATAGCATAAGATGGTATTTATTGCAGAACGAGTTGTAGATATTTGCTTAATTTTGGTGTACGTAGCACATAGCACTTAATTTAACTTTTTTTTCTTAAGATAGCAGCATGCGTCAGAAGAGCTATTTTGACTTTTTTTATTTATTATTTTTATACTGCTTATTTTTTACTGATTTTACTTTTTTTATGAGTTTCTACAGTTACAAAAATGACAAATGTAATTTTTTTTGTGATATTTCTAAAAATATATATATATTTGTCTCCTCTGAGAGTTGTGTTCTTGTCCTAATAAATTCAAATAGTATTGAAATCAGAGTGGTAAATCTGATTCATGCCTCTGCCGCCTTTCCTCCAGAGCCGCAGTTAAGGAGTGGATTGCCAGTCTCAGTGGAGGAAGCTGCAAAAGCAAATGGAGGGCACCAGGAAGAGTGACTATACAAGACAAAGATACTGTTATTTTTCGGTGCCAGGGTAGAAGGTCTCTTTAAGGAGGACCTTTTTTTGTTTTTATTGCTTCTGAATATTTTCTTATAATTATTATTATTTTTTTTTTTTAATTCGCCTTACTGTTCCAGAGCGATGTTTTTTTTATTATGTAGTGCAAATTTTATGATCATTACAAAGAAGACAGTGCCCACTTGGTAAAAATACAGAGTAGTTTACAGACATTCTCCAAGAGAATCTGCTAAGCCAGCCTCCTTGGGAAAGTGCTTAAAAATGAGTACTGTACAAAAAGATCTATATCTTTGCTGGATTAAAAAAATAAATAAAAAAGTGGAATACTCAGGGGAGCAGCAGGAATAAACTATGAACAAAACCTGGATATTTAACTTGATGACAGGTCATCTTTAAATCCAGAATCTAGATGTGAATAAAGATGAGCGGACCTGTTGAAGTTTGGATCAGCGACTTCTCCGGACTTTAGCTAAAGTTCCATTAGGGACACGGAATTGACCTGAACCCCAATAGAAGTTACTGATTGGGCAGTTCAGGTCTCAACCCACATGCAGTCAGCCTCAAACAAATCACTTCCAGGGGGCGGTTGGATAGCGTTTTTCATTTATTTATTTTTTTGGTGCCCACTACATCCGATCATGCTGTTGTTACCCCCAGTGGGAGCCATTCAAACATGGCAAAACTGGCAGAGCTGGGTTTCTAGCTGGTTGACCACCCACCTTATTCATCAGATCTAGCTCTTTCTGACTATCATCTGTTTCCAAACCTCAAGGGTACCACATTTCACACCATTTCTGATGCCATGGCTGCTACGGATGTCTGGTTTGGGGCACAAATTAAATCATTCTTTTTGCTAGGCTTACAGAACTTGGAATACCGATGTAAGAAGTATGTTGACATCAGTGGAGAGTATGTGGAATAAATGTAAAGTTTCATCATCCTATCTCGTTTCTTTCTGGTAAAGCCAAAAACGTCTGAGCAGTCCCTTGTATTAGGATATTTAAAATAGAACTTATACTGTCCCACAGTTCTCCCATAACTGTACCAACCACATTGCACATTGCAAATTACAAAGTGACCCCATAACAGTGCCAATCAATGACCCGTCACTGTAGCGACCTAACGTCCATCCACTAATAATAAGAATTTAGTGGCTGTGTGGACAGTATAATAAAATATAACCTTTATTGGTCTATCCTTAAAAACTTTAATTAACAATTCCACACTTATTTTTGAAGCCTATCTGAAACACACAGTTAAGACTAACCGGGTTCAGATACTAGAATAGCAGGTAGACTGGCAATTGTCACCTCAGTCAAACCTGCTATAGTTTATTATAAAAGGAGTGTCCAACCTAAATGAGTAATTACTCTTATGCAGACTTAAGATAACATCACACTAAGCAACATCGCTAGCAACATCGCTGCTGAGGCACGACTTTTGTGATGTAGCAGCGATGTTGCTAGTGATGTTGCTGTGTGTGACATCCAGCAACAACCTGGCCCCTGCTGTGAGGTCGTTGGTTGTTGCTGAATGTCCTGGACCATTTTTTAGTTGTTGCTCTCCCGCTGTGAAGCGCACATCACTGTGTGTGACAGCGACAGAGCAACAACTGAATGTGCAGTGAGCAGGAGCCGGCTTCTGCGGACGCTGGTAACCAATGTAAATATCAGGTAACCAAGAAGCCCTTTCCTTGGTTACCCAATATTTACCTTCGTTACCAGCATCCGCCGCTCTCACACTGCCAGTGCTGGCTCCCTGCTCCCTGCACACATAGCCAGACTACACATCGGGTAATTAACCCAATGTGTACTCTGGCTAGGAGTGCAGGGAGCCAGCGCTAAGCGGTGTGTGCTGTTAACCAAGGTAAATATCAGATTGGTTACCCAATATTTACCTTAGTTACCAAGCGCAGCATGCTTCCACGCGTCGCTGCTGGCTGGGGCTGGTCACTGGTCGCTGGTGAGATCTGCCTGTGTGACAGCTCACCAGCAAACCGTGTAGCGACGCTCCAGCAATCCCTGCCAGGTCAGGTTGCTGGTGGGATCGCTGGAGCGTCGCTTAGTGTGACGGTACCTTTATATATACCAACCAACCAATGACCCCAAAGCAGGGTCAGCAACCATTGTCCTACAAAAGTTCAAACAATGCCAGTCAACACGATGGTTCCAGCTGCACAGTGCCGCTCTTTGCTGTATATCCCCCTGACATGGAAAGATTCATGGGAACAACCAACAGGAGCGATCTGCAAAACCTTTCAATTCTTTTAAGAATTTTTCCAGGTTCTTTAAGAAAGTTAATGTTTAGGATCTGGAGTTTCTGTAAATAAATCATGGAAAGTGACTGCTCGGTGCCATTACTTATCATCTATAAACTTGTACACCAGAAACCTGCATAATGTTTGAGATAACTGAAGCCGCTGCCACCCGATGAGTGAGACATTTTTATTAAATATGCTTTTAGTCTTAGCGCCTCCGTAGGAGTTTCCTGCTCGCTCTGTAATCACGTGTCAGCTTTGTTAGATTTTTGCAGCATCAAGGTGCCATTTGCTCCTCTCAGTGTTATTATTACACTGTATTTATTACCATTTGTACATTTACTGAATAAATGATATTTTGTGACACCCGCTGAGAGCACATTACTTCCAGAAATAAAACTCTTCAGAAATATATTAAAGGCTCCATTTAGAAGCAGAAACAGATTGTAAGTCCATCAAATAAAATACATGTTATCTCTAGATTGACGCAATGGAATACTTGTTATTCCTATCTCTAATGAACTGCATGGCTTAACGTCACTATATAAATATCCATCATCACCCGGTCCCTGCAGGATAAGATCCTTGCTACATGAATTCTTATCTAAGGTCTATCCCACAATTTCTTTAAAGGCACATGCACAATGTTGGCAATTTCAGTAGTTAACTTTGTCAACCCTTGATTCTGTTATCCCTCCCCCCATAACACATCATGACTAGTGATGACTTGAGCGACCCATGGATGTTCTGGTTTGCTGTGATCACCCGGACTTTAGTTAAAACTTGGGTTCGGCCCTCGAACTTGACCCAAATTTGACCCTGGACCACGAACTCCATTCAAATCAAAGAAGACCACAACCTATGTTCTGTAAAATGGTCATAGAAAATGATAGGAGGTAGCAAAAGGGGTAAAACAATTGCCCTGCTTATAAATTTGGATAAGGAAATAACTTAAAGGGGTTCTGTTATGGTTATATTTGAAGTAAATAATTAAACTAAAAATGTTAAGAATATCCCCACAGAGACTGATTTCTGAGTTCCCTCTCAATAATTTTATATAGAAGCCCCTACAGAGCCTGTTTTCCCAGTTGACCCACACATCCAAAATTGTCAGAGTTCCCCCACAGAGCATCAATTTACAAAAAATCCCCTACAGAGCATGTTTTCTCAGTTGACCCACACAGCTAAGATTATTAGGGTTCTCACATAGAGCAACAATTCTCAAAAAAGCCATTACAGACCCTGTTTTCAGAGTTGACCCAGACAGCCAGGAATGGCAGAGTTTACCCACACAGTAACAATTTTCAAAAAGCCCCTACAGAACCTGTTTTAAGAGGTGATCCACACGGCTAAGATTGTTACAGTTACCTCATAGAGCAACAACTTTCAAAAAGGCCATTACTGATCCTGTTTTCACAGTTGACCTACAGAGCAACCAGAACCCTTTTAAAATACTATAGGAAAAAACAAAATTGAACCAGGAGGTGGAGATCTAACTGGAAGCGGAGGTGGAAGTGACCGTGAAGGTGGAAGAGGTGGAAGAGGGAGCCAAAACCGTTCTTTTTTTTGGGTGGAAGGGGGTTTGTTTAGGAAAATGACATAAATGAAGATAGAATAAAAAAAAAAAATTGAACCAGGAGGAGGAAGTCCAAATGAAGAAGAAGAAAGTTCAGATGGACCTGGCGCTGTAGGTGGAAGAAGCAGAGAAGGAGATAGCCACCCCATTTTTAATTTTATTTATTTTGTGAGGCCCAAAACATTGTAAATGGCAAATAGAGTGTACCAATGGCTTGCTACGGCTGTTATAGTGGTCTAGTCAGCCATTGGCGGTGGATGAGCCTGTCCCTGACCACACCCCCTTCAGTGATAAACATATGTTCCGATAATACACTTGCAGAAGAGTAGGCCAGAACCACTGATGCGTAAAGGGCAAGCTCAGGCCAATTTATGTCCAATTTGAAAACACAGAAGTTAAATGGGGCAGACCAATCACTTAGAATGAATAGACGTGTGGACACAAACTCTTCCACCATGTTGTTGAATAACTGCGTCCTGTTAAAACGGACCATATCAGATGGTGGTGGCGGATGTTGTGGTGTGTTGCTGATGATTTTTTTTCATATTTGGGACATGATAACCCTCTCTTCCAAGGTGGTGCCAGTACACCAGCTGCATGGGCAACTTCCTCCTCCTCCACTGCCTTGTTCTTCTGCTGAGTCCCCACTACCAGGTGAGAATGACATCACTAGTGCCTCTACCAGCATGCGCATGTAGTCAGCCAGTTTCAGATTCCGCTCCCGTGACAGAAGTAATGATGGTATGTTGTCGTTGTAGTATGGATCCAGCACAGTGGTCACCCAGTAATCAGCACTGGTCACAATCCTGAAAACTCACTGGTCTTTCCGCAAGCACAGCAGCATGTATTAGCTCATGTGTGCCAGGTTTTGCAGAGGCAACGACAAGCTGTCCTCAGTCGAAAGTATGTGGGCTGAGTCCTCTGTATCCCCCAGCCATGCTTCACTGATGCCCCTGAGCACATTTTAGTGCCACCCTGCTGTGAAAACAGTTCCTCCTTTTCCTCATCCTCCTCCAAAAATGTCCTCTGGTTAGACAGTCGTGTACCTGGCCGCTGTCGGTACATGAACCCACCCTGGAAGCCCTTTGTGGATGACAGCCCTGATAATGATGACAATAACCCTGTTTCTCCTGCTCCTCTTCCTCTTGTGCAACAAGCTCATCCATCATGGCCTCAAGTGCTTTTTCAAGGAGGTATACAAGTGGGATAATAACGCTGATGATTGCACTGGCCATGTTGGGGGGAGTATTTGAAGCAGTGTAACATGGCACACAGGGTCTGCATGGAGGCCTACTTGTTGGTGGTGAAGTGGTGTTGTTCTGCAGAGCGACTCACCAGTGTGTGCTGCAGCTGAAATCCTAGTATTGCCTGCAGCTGCTTGCAAAGTCTCTGTGACGCCCTGGGCAAGCCAGGGGTCACAGAACACAACACGCACCCCACATTCCCTGCAGGTACACACAAAGTCAAAACTAAAATCCTTGTTGCCTTCCTCCAGGGGCTGGTGTCCACACCAGGGGGTGGGCCAGGCGGTTGGCTCCACCCACCGAGGAGTTCACAGCCCTGGAGGCGGGAAAACCAGGCAGTTAGCTCAGGGAAGAGCTAGAGTGATGAGTGAAGATGAGATAGAGTTGAGAGTTGAAAGTGAAAGGAAGTGAAGTGAAGCTGGTGAAGTGGTAAAGGAGGAAAGTAGGAGTAGTGACAGCAAGAAGCCTGAAGTTGGTCCGGGTGTGTGCCCAAGACTGAGACAGCAAGGTTGGCAGACGGCGGTGACCGTCTGCAGGCGAGACTGATTGGAGGTTGCCGAAAGGACCGTGGACGGGTGGTGACCCGGCGGTACCGGAGCGGTATACGAAGATTAGTCAGCACCAGGGCAGGGGCCTTTTGGATCCCGGCAAGGCTAGGAGTCGCCATAATTTGCCAAATCCGTCAGTGAAGGGGACGACTGTCTCCCAACAACCTAGTCCCGTTTGAAGGCAACAGTCCAACCGTTAAGGGGAGACATCGCCACCAACAAGGCACCAGTTTCCCAGGGCCAGCGCCTACGGGCAAGAGTGGAGCTCCTCCGGTTCATATCCAAGCTGGGGAGCGGGTTACCGGTGGGAACCCATCGCTACCAAACAACAACACATAGGTGCAGGGAAGAGACCGTCACCGTCAACTGCAGGGGACATCGGCAACGTAACCGTCTGAGGGACCCGTCCAACCAGCCGTTTGTTTACCGAGAACTGTGTCGTGTTTACTGGCTGAGTGAGTACCTCCGTGCCGTGTGGCACAGCGCTGCCCCTGCGCCCCTGCACCTCCACAGGCCCCCTAGCCCGCCTGTCCACCATCCCATCCCCCATCACTGGGCCCCGGGACCACCAATCCCCTACCCACGGAGGGGCAACACAACAACTGGCTGCTCCATACCATCACTCCCGGGATCCCCAGCCAGAGCAGCGGTGGTGTACACTCAATCACCACAACCGTGGGTGGCGTCACGGACAATAAACAATCCCCACACCTAAACCCCTTTCACTCACGGGCGAGGAGCGCCGCTAGAGTCCCCGGGATCCGGCCCATCGCTCGGGTCCGGCTGCCGCGGCTGCGACCTGCTGCTGCTTGGTGGCCCATCGCTCGAGCCACCAAGCAGTAGCAGGTCGCAGCCGCGACAGCCGGACCCGAGCAGTGGGAGAGCGCGGCGTCCCCTCCTCCGCCCGCGACATCTCTCCAATAAATGAAAGGCGGTGAGCAGTAAGGCAACAGGTATGCTGCAATGCAAACAGGCGACCAGCATCAGGGTGAGAGAGCCAAAAGTGCGTGGACACTGCCTGCACTTTCAGCAGCAGCTCTGCCATAATTGAGTAATTTCTAAATAATCTCTGCAGCACCAAATTCAGCACATGCACCAGGCAAGGGATCTGTGTCAAACTGCCTAGGCTAAGAGCTGCTACAAGATTTTGCCCGTTGTTACACACCAACAGGTCGGACTTGAGGATTAGCATCCACAACCACTTTCTGTCTGTTGTTTAATTCCTTCCACACGATTTGTGCAACAGACAGATGGGTTTCAGAACAGCCTGCTGTTGTTTCCCCGTGGCTGTGCTGAAGTTGGTTACTCTGACCAGATGAGGAGCCAGTAGAGGAAGTGGATTAGCAGGAGGAGGCAACATGAACAGAGAAATGTCCAGCAATCCTCAGTGCTGGTAGGACATGTGTCGCACCCCACGGTGCAGGTGTTTTAACCTACTTGGGGTGGCCTGGCCCGGTTCAGTTACCCTGAGGCATACAGAAAGGAGGGTGGCAGGGAAGATGGAGGTAGTAGTTGGAGGTTAGAAAAGGCTATTAGGATTGTGACGCCATTGGTGGTACGCGGCCCCAGGCCGCTGCAGGGTCTCTCACCGGGGCAGATGTTGGGTGCAGCCGGGATGGTGTCGCTCCCCACAGGCAAAGCGGGATTACCCCGAGGAGGATGACAAGGGTGGTGGTAGTCACCGTTGGCGCCGCAGCACTGGGCGTCGGCGCCGGTAAAGGAGAGGCAGAGGCAGGGGCTGCGGTTCCAAATCTTTTTACTCACAAGTTGTTCAGACGCTGCCCCAGAGTACTGTTCTCTGCCACGATGGGCTCCAGCAGATCCAGGATCCGTCGGCGGTCACCGCCGGTGCCCATGAAAGTCTGTTAGTGAAGTGTCCCTCTGTAGCTATCTGGAGCCAACGAAGAGAGAGAAACACTTACTCCAGTTGTCAGTGCTAGATGTTATCCCAAGCTGTGCCCAGGAAGGTTCTGCTCTAAGTGTGTTGGTTGCTCCTACTTCTACCCCATGTGGTGCCCGCCCCCGGTGGTTGTCCTAGCGACTGGGGAAGTCCCATGCTTCATGATGGCTGGCTATCCTGTCTGCCCTAGTCCAACCCCCTGTGAGTAAGCACCTGCTGTTGTTTGTGTGTGTTTTGTGAAGGAACCAGCAGGTTAACCCCCTCCTGACCCGGGATAGATATTACCCACATGCACTAGAATGCCTTCTGCCTGTTGCCTAGCTTCCTCTACATTTACCCAGTGAGCAGTTAATGAGGTTTTACTGGTCCACATATCAGTGGTTATGAGGACTTTGCCACTGATGGCATTGCACAGTGCATGCCTGATGTTGTCTGCAACATGTGTCGGCAGGGCAGGGATGGTCCGCCTGGAAAAGTAGTGGTGACTGGGAACAATGTAAAACGGGACAACCACCAACATCCCTTTTTTAAAATTGTCCTTCTCTACCAGCCGGAATGGCAGCATCTCAAATTCCAGTAATTTCGTTCAGGGCCAGGGCTCATGGGTGGGTAAGGGGGTATTTCTTATTTCTCTCCAGGGTTTGGGGGATGGAGAGCTGAATACTTCCATAGAACAGTGTGGAGATGCTGAGTGACACTGCTGATGGTGGCGGTACTGTTACATCCTCTCATTGTGGGGAGGCAAATGGCACTGTTCATGAGTGTAAGAAAGAAGTCGAGACCAGCAGAAGAGAGGAGCTTCAGATCTCTTCTGGTTTTTAATGTGTATACTCCACTGCAGCTCGTGCTTCAAATTCAGATGCCTTGCATGCAGGTGGTGCTCAGGTTCAGAACATTTATGCCTTGCTTCAGGCTCTGACTTCCTATCATACAAACCATCCATCCCTTCTGGTCAGCACATTGCCTGAAGAAATACCTCTCCAGGGAGCTCCTTAGAGCTTGCTTTGGTGTGCTCATTTTCTCACCGCGGTGGCCGGTAACAGCCAACATACTGATTAGGGGCTGGTTGCTGGGCTTTCGCACTCTGCTTTATCTTTTGCTGTGCATCTAGGTCAGCGTAACCACCTCTTCTTCCTACGAACTGCGCATGTCAATATGAAAATGTGCTGCCCCGCGCCAGCAGCCGCCTCTGCTCGGATCCGGACCTTCTAAGGGGGGGTGGCTCGAGGGTCTCCGGACCCGGGGGTCTCGCAGACAAGCCGAATAAAAAGGGGGACGTTTATGTACGGGCTAGGCCGTATTAAGTTCGTGACACCCCCCACAGTGTGTGGTGAAGTGGGACACCACCGCTGCTGTTATGGGGCACCCGAGGGAGATGGAGTGGCATCTGGATGTTAACCCCTCCGTGGGTAGGGATGGTTGCCCCGGGACCCAGTTTCTTTGTGCAAGGTATGGCGATGGCAAGGGCCGATGCGCCTGAGCAGGCAGGGGGGTGTTTGGTTACTCACAGTAAATGAATCCCATGAGTCTTTCGGTAAACCAAAGGTGCTGGTGGCCGGCCACCACGGCCGGTTGCATTCAGGTAACCCACCCAGGCTGGTGGTCACTGTCCTTTTCCTCTGCACTAGTTTTGTGAATGGTGGACTGCCTGGTCTGGAACTCAGGAGTCTGCTCCTGACTGGATGTGGCCTAAGGAGCCGTGCCCGCAGACGCTGGCCCGTGGGATCTATGGGCCCTGACGGTGACCTCCTATCCCTATCGGTGGGCTGTTGTCTATGGTGTGTCTATCTTTCCCTAAGGGGGGTAACTAGGGTTTCAGGTCATCTGTGTGTTTCCTATCTGTGACTACCTGGTTTGGCCAGGGCGTCACATTCCCCCTTGGTTTAATACAGACCGTCCATGGGCTGTCCGACCACCAACGTTTATTGAACAGGAACTGAAAAAGATGAAAAAGGGTAAAACCGAGTACAAGTATACTAACATATTTACATTGAAGTATATTTGGTTTCTTCCCTTACGGGAGGCACTTTTCTTAAACGTTGCACATTTAAAACCGGGACGGGATGGACCGGGTCCTTCTCACCTCACCCCCACCCAAAACAACCTGCCCCCTGGTGACACCGCTAAGCACTGGTCCGCACCCCTTGCCCAAGTCCAGGACAGGTCCGGGTGTTGCCCGTACGGGCCGGGTAAAAAGTTCCTTACCCGGCAGTCTTTTTCAAGGGCCCCACGTCCAGGGGACCCCTGACCAGGAGGGTAGTCACCGGTTTTGCTGGTGACTGGGCCTCGGCGGGCTCTACCGCAGGCCCTTCCTCCAACCAGCCTCTCCAGAGACTGCGGCAGGTGAGAAGGTTGGTCAGGGACTATTTACAAGACCCAAAAGTTTATGGGTTGGCCTGCCAGTTCACGGTCATGGTCCTTCAACTGTAAAACGGGAACACAGATGGTCCCAACGGGGACTTCAACTTAGGGTAGCCTGGGAACCGCTACCTAAACATCATTTTCGGGGCTGGAAAGGGGCGGAGGTAGTACCTTTCTCCTTCGCTCACCCATCTCTTTACATCCAGGGCGAACCACCCCCTCTCTCCGCAATGACGGGTGTATGACACCAATTTCCAGGCTCCAGATCCCGGTCTGGGTGGCCAACAGGCAAGTGAGGGGCCACGTCCCTCCGGGACATGAAGATCTCGGCCTCCAGGCCCGGCTCATTAATAAAGCCCCACTCCTTCTGGGGGTTAAAGTGCCGGACCTGGCCTTGGTATGTCGGGCCCCGCACCCGGAAAGTGCCGTTCCTGAGATGGTCCTTTTCACTGTAGGTCCGGGACAGGACCTTCGCCTTCCTTTTCTCCTGGGTTGCAATCTCCTTGCCCAGCTGGCGCCGCTGCCTCTCCCAGTATGGAGTATCCGATGCAGACTCCACTTCTACCTGCGCAGGGGCCGGGCCCAGCCGAAGTCCCTTCATGCCGACTACGACCGGCACCTTTGGCAATGGAGAGCCCTGCTGTGACATGGCCCGCTCTGCTACCCCGCAGGTGTATTCCTGCTGTGCCTCAGCCGAGGCCGGGAGCTTGGGAGCGGTCAGTGTCTCTGGCGGTGCTGGCTTCTGGTCGGGGACTGTCTCCGCTGCGGCCGGGCGGATTGCCGGGGCCATCGTCATTGTGGGAGCTGCTTCCTCTGGGACCGGACGGGACACCTTCCGGGCTGTACGCTGGCGTGGAGCTGGTACGGGTGCCGGGGCAGTGACGGGCTTGCTGCTGGCGGCTTCTGCTGGCGGGTCTTCACGGGCAGATGAGACAGGTACCGCTGCCGTTGCTGGGGGCAGCGGACCGAGTGGGGTGTTAGCAACAGGTGCGGGTGGCAAGGGAGGCAGCATGGCGGGCAGGGGCAGACCGGGCCCCTCAGCCTGGTCGGCCGGTCCCTGGGGGACATAGGGGCGTGGTCGCTTACCCGCTCCTCCGAGGCTGCCTCCACTTCATGGGCCTGAACGGCTGCAGCCAACTCTGCCATCTCAGCCGTCCATCGCTTCAGCAAGAAGCTCGCCTGCGCCTGGATTCTGTGACACATGCGCTCCGTCTGGGCTTCCACCCAAGCGGCTGTTCCGGGCACGGGCTTCTCCACTGAGGGCTTGCCAGACTCGTCGGCCATGTTGCGGGGTTGGTATCCAGGAACAAGAGGGTGGCAGAGTCCTGGAGTCTCTGCCCTTTATCTGCTCGGGTCACATGCTGCAGGTTCTGCACCCGCCCCCCCTTGGTCTTTTTCCAGCACTCTCTTTTTCGGCCTGTTAGTTTCGTTTTACAACCTCGGGGTTCACCTTCCGGCCGTGTTCCCAGGGGGCGGGGCTTCAGCTTTGCGCCCTTTCTCGGGGAAGAAAACGCTGGGCTGCAGTTTTCGCGCCTAAAAATGGCGGCAAAAATGGCGACTTCTGAAAATTTCCTCTGCACTAGTTTTGTGAATGGTGGACTGCCTGGTCTGGAACTCAGGAGTCCTTTCCCAGCTGGATGTGGCCTAAGGAGCCATGCCCGAAGACGCTGGCCCGTGGGATCTATGGGCCCTGGCGGTGACCTCCTATCCCTATAGGTGGCTGTTGTATTCTATGAGGGACTTTGGGTGGGACAGGACGTCTAGTCCTGACCTCAATCGGTTAATTAACCAGGCCACTGGTTTCCGGTCCTGGCTTCAGGGTCCGAGTACCGCCCTTTGTGCTCCGGTTTCCGGGTTGGTTCCCCGTGTCAGTACCGGCGGGCTACAACCCTGTCCCGGTCTACCTCGGTTCTGCCGAGCCGTCTTCCCGTCTCCTGCTGACGGAGACCACGTCTGCCACCTAGCCAAAGGCACCAGGGCTCCAACCCTGGTACCGTTCAACTTGAACCTCCTCTGCTGGAGCTACACCTAGCTCCAGCCCACACTCCTCTCAACTTGAACTACAAACTGCACTACTTGTTTTCCCGCCCCGGGCTGTCTATACCCCTAGGTAGGCATGCCCAACCGCCTGGTCCCACCTACTGATGTGTCTATCTTTCCCTAAGGGGGGGACTAGGGTTTCAGGTCGGCTGTGAGTTTCCTAAGTGATGGAAGGGTGTTGTGCGGGGGCCTATCTGTGACTACCTGGTTTTGCCAGGGCGTCACAAAAACCTTCGCTCTATGTGGGGTCCCCAGAATCATCTTCCATCCAGACCTCAGGCCTGCCCTATTTGCTAGCCTGCACACTGCCGAAAGACGCAGCAGTTGGCAATTGGGTTTCCTTTTCTTAGAGATGTGCTGCAGTGGTCCGCTGATGGTGTGCACTAACTCTCCCATATACTCATCCTCCAACACAAGAAGTGTTTAGGCATTAGTGCATATGGTCTCTTCCACCTCTTGAACAGGGCCAGGTGACTTTATTTAGCTGGCGAACCACAACAGTAACACGGATGTCCTTTTGGAAGTCCATGTTTGGAGATCTGCACCAGACTCTAGGTGTCCAGTACAAACCACGAACTTAACAGTTCGGGTTCTCTGTTCGCTAATCAGGACCTAGAGGTGACTGCTGATTTGCTGGTTTCCTGGTGATATCACCATTACTTGTTAGTGCCTTCATATGTAGGAGACACTAATTCAACGTACAGTGGAGATTCCTTGGAGTTAATTGAGAATGAGAGTGCAATTCAAATGTTTGTTGTTGTCATTGTTATATGTCTACTCTGTCTTCTTGACCCTCTATGTATGAACTTGTCATGGTCACAGTAGCCAAGATCTTTCACTGTGACCCTATATAGCAGAGAAATTGTTTCTTTTAACAGTACGCCTAATGTCACATTTTTCCGTTAATTTCCCTGGGGACCATATACTCTCAGCTGTCACACCAGTAGAGAACCCTCGCACAGGTCAAGGAAGGAGAAACTCAATTTTACTAGAAAACTAGGTAAACAGTATATATAGTTGATAGCAGGAATATTGCTTCACAGACAAACAGTATATCACAAAAGTAAGTACACCCCTTGCATTTTTATAATTTTTCTATTATATCTTTTCATGGGACAACACTGAAGATATGACTCTTTTGATACACTTTTAATGCAATGTAAAGTAGTCAGTGTGCAGCTTGTATAACAGTGTAAATTTGGTGCCCTCTAAATAACTCAGAATGCAGCCCTTAATGTCTAAACCACTGGCAAGAAACGTAAGTACACCCCTAAAAAAAATGGCCAAATTGTGACCAATTAGCCATTTCTCCTCTCTGGTGTAATGTGACTCATTAATGTTACAAGGTCTCCATGGGGCATAGGTGTGGTAAATTTGGTGTTATCGCTCACACACTCTCTCATACTGGTCACTGGAAGTTCAACATGGCTCCTTATGGCAAAGAATTCTCTGAGGATCTGAAAAAACAATTGTTGAGCCACATACAGATTGCCTGGATAAGAAGATTGCCTACACCCTGAAACCGAGCTGTAGCATGGTTGCCAATATCATACAGCGGTTTAAAAATAGAGGTTCCTTTCAGAACAGGCCTCACCATGATCGCCCAAAGACGTTAAGCGCACGTGCTCAGCTACATATCCAGAGGTTGTCTTTTTAAAATAGATGTATGAGAGCTGCCAGCATTGCTGCAGAGGTTAAAGAGGTATGGGGTCAGCCTTTCAGTGCTCAAACCATACGCCGCACAGTGCAGAAAATTGGTCTGCATAGCTGTAGTCCCAGAAGGAAGCCTCTTCTAAAGATAATGTACAAGAAAGCCCGTAAACCGTTTGATGAAGACAAGCAGACTAAGGACATGAATTACTGGAACCATGTCCTGTGGTGTGATGAGAAAAAGATAAACTTATTTGGTTCAGATGGTGGCAAGCGTGTGTTGTGGTAACCAAGTGAAAAGTACAAAGACAAGTGTGTCTCGCCTACAGTCAAGCGAGGTGGTGGGAGTGTCATGGTTTGGGCTGCATGAGTACTTTTGGCTGTGGAGAGCTACAGTTCATTGAGGGAACCATGAATGCCAACATGTACTGTGACATCCTGAAGCAGACCATGATCCCCTCCCTTCGGAAACTGGGCCACAGGGCAGTATTCCAACATGATAACAACCCCAAACACACCTCCAGGATGAGCATTGCCTTGCTAAAGAAACTGAGAGTAAACTTGCTGAACTGTCAAGCAAGTCTCCAGACCTAAACCCTATTGAGCATCTTTGGGGCCTCCTCAAATGGAAGGTGCAGGAGCAAAAGGTCTCTAACAGCCACCAGCTCCAGGATATCATCATGGAGGATGGAAGAGGATTCCAGTAGCTCCTATGAAGCTCTAGTGAACTCTATGCCCAAGAGAGTTAAGGCAGTGGTTAAAAATAATGGTGACCACACAAAATATTGACACTTTTGGCACAATTTGAACATTTTCACTTAGGGGTGTATTCACTTTTGTTGCCAGCGGTTTAGACCTTAATGTCTGTGTGTTGAGTTATTTAGAGGGCACAGCAAATTTACACTGTTATACAAGCTGTACACTGAGTGCTTTACATTGTATCAAAGTGTCATATTTTCAGTGTTGTCCCATGAAAAGATACAATAAAAAATTAAAAAAGTGAGGAGTGTACTTACTTTTGTGATATACTCTATCTTCTCCAGACTGCAGAGGTTCAAACTTCTTTGCGCTTGCTAGGTCTGGCACAATACTTTTATATAACATCTCAGTTGCATGACATAACCTACTTGATCCATTCCTTGTTCCTGGGGCCATGTGAGAGAGGATCTATTTTTGTCAGATTCCAACGCCTTATTGAACCGTGTTCTCTTTTGGGAATGGTTCGTCAATGATATCTTTTTCATTTGGCAAGATACTATACAAGAACTAAACTCATTCCTCAATGACCTGGATCAAAATATCCATTTAACTTTCAGCTATGATGAATATTCTATTGATTTTTTGGATGTGACAATCAGGAGTGACTCTTCCCATCATTTACAAACAGACATACATAGAATACAACTGCTGTAAATTCATACCTATTTGGGACTTCTTCACGTCCCCGCAAATGATAAAAAAATATAGCAACTAAACAATTTTTATGTAAGAGAAGGATTTGCTCGACTGATGCCAATTTTGAAAAAAAGGCTGGCATGCTAAAACCCCAATTTCAGGAACGATGCTACAACAATAAAACTATCTATCAAGCATATAAATGTGCCAAGAGATCCAAACAACAAAAATTACTATATTCCACCTCAAAACAATCTTCAAATAAAAAGGTGAGATTTATAACAGACTACCATTCTCATTGGCAACTAATGAAAGAAAGCTTGGAAAATTTGGCCAGTGTTATTATCTGATCCTATTTTGGAACTACATCTATCCGCACAAATGAGCGTGACTGCACATCGTGGATGTAATCTATGTGATACTCTGGTAACCAGTCATTACAATTATATTGTAAAAAATCCATTTAATCTTGAATCACGTCCACGATGGGGAAGCAAACCTTGTGGCGGATATGTCCAAATATTGAGCACGCAACACATTTAGCCAATTCTGATGATACAAAAACATTTGTAATTACACATAGTATCTCCTGCTTAACAAGAGCAGTGATATACTATGTGACAAGTTCATGTCCAAAAATCTATGTAGGGCTAACAACCCGTGAACTTAAAACAAGGGTTCACGAACATGTCCGTGATATTGAAGCGGCAAAAAAGGAATCAGATTTGAACATGATAAAACCAGTAATGGGTGGACTCGGACTGTAAAAGTCCAGATCCGCATGCCTTTGAGAACATGGGCTCAGTATTCCAGGTGTTTGATCTGGATCTGGCGCTTGCGAAATTAAGAGGAAAAAAAACAAAAATAAAGAAAATAAGAATGAAGCAAGAGCTACATACTTACCTACTTACCAAGGCTCCATCGCGGCTGTAGGCTGCCTCCACGTGGCTGTACACTGCTCCTGTGACCTCTCTAGGCTAGGCTGCTCATCATTGCTCATCCATAGGCACTGTTTACCCCACCCAACAGCCGGCCATGTGTCTGTGATTGGTTGCAGTCAGACATGCCCCCAGCCTATATGACAGCATCTGCCTGCAACCAGCCATCACTCATCGCGGCTCACCAGGATTAACTTTCTTCGTGTAAAAATAGACTTTAGTTTGAAGTATATAGGCGATCTTGGTTAAAATTACATTTAACTAGATGATCCTATGACAATGTTCTTCTTACTGACTCTCCAATTTGTAAAACCTATGTTATTCAATATTTTTAGATGACTCCTTATATTAATTAACAGTTCTGTGTTCAGAATCCCCATCTCTTGGTCAGAGTATAAGCGGTTACAAAGAGCATCTCTCCCCGGAGGACCCGTCCAATATGACACAGACAGACCAATGGATGTGAATGAAACGTGTGCATGTCTGTGTGTGGTGGAACCTAGAATGTATGGACTCATGATGGTATATATATTTGTGAAGACATACAGTGCTTTGCGAAAGTATTCGGCTCCCTTGAGTTTTTCAACCTTTTCCCACATTTCAGGCTTCAAACATAAAGATAAAAATTTTAATGTTATGGTGAAGAATAAAGAACAGGTGGGACACAAATGTGAAGTTGAACGAAATGTATTGCTTATTTTAAACTTTTGTAAAAAAAATAATAAACTGAACATTGCGGCGTACTATATTATTCGTCCCCTTTACTTTCAGTGCAGCAAACTCACTCCAGAAGTTCATTGCGGATCTCTGAATGATCCAATGTTGTCCTAAATGACTGATAATGGTAAATATAAGGCTAGTTGTGTTGTTTTCCTTCAGTTGAAATCCACCGTTTTGGAAAACAGCGGAATCCGTTAACGGATTCCACTGCTTCCCATAGACTTGTATGGACGACGGATTGCGAGTGATGGACCTGCGTTGCTTCCGCTGGCCGACGCTGCATTGCTTCCGCCGGGCAGAAGGAACGCAGCATGTAACGTTTTTTAAGCAGCGGAATCCTTAGGATTTTGCTGCGCATGCTCTCTCTGGTTCCCTGCACATGTAACCAGTAAACATGTAAAAGTGTTTTGCCTAGTTACCCGATATTTACCCTGGCTACATGTGCAAGGAGCCAGCGCTGGTAACCAAGGTAAATATCGGGTAACTAAGCAAAGTGCTTTGCTTAGTTACCCGATATTTACCCTGGATACGTGTGGAGGGAGCCCGACACTTCCTCGCTCGGCTCCGCCACCTCCCGCACTCTGCATGTACACGCGCGCACACACTCACCTGTCCCCAGCGATGCAGTCCCCGCGGCACTGACGTCCTCAGCGCCATGGCCTCGCCCGGCTCCACCCACTCCACACTCTGCCCCCCGCACTCCGCCCCCCGCACACATTCTCGGCGGCCGAACAATCAGCTGATCACCCGGCGACCAGCTGCTGTCAGCGATCAGCTGATCATCCGGCGACCGGCTGCTGTGAGCGATCAGCTGATCTCCCGGCAGACGGGGGATCAGCTGATCGTTCACAATAGTCTGCCATCGGTAAAACTGTAAAAAAAAAAAGCAGATTCCGTTGTTTTGTACGATCCGTTGTGCCACTATATGCAACACATCCGTTGTATCCGTCACACAATGCAATGCAACCGATGCCGTTCAATGCAAGTGTGAAATTAGCCTAAGCCACCTGTGTGTAATCAAGTCTCTATATAAATGCACCTGTTCTGTGATAGTCTCAGTGTTCTGTTTAAAGCATAGAGAGCATCATGAAGACCAAGGAACACAACAGGCAGGTCCGTGATACTGTTGTGGAGAAGTGTAAAGCTGGATTTGGTTATAAAAAGATTTCCACAACTTTAAACATCTCAAGAAGCACTGTGCAAGCGATCATATTGAAATGGAAGGAGTATCATACCACTGCAAATCTACAAAGACCCTGCCGTCCCTCAAAAATGTCATCTCAAACAAGGAGAAGACTGATTAGAGATGCAGCCAAGAGGCCCATGATCACTCTGGATGAACTGCAGAGATCTACAGCTGAGGTGGGAGAGTCTGTGCATAGGACAACAATTAGTCGTACACTGCACAAATCTGACCTTTATGTAAGAGTGGCAAGAAGAAAGCCATTTCTCAAAGATATCCATAAAAAGTGTTGTTTAAAGTTTGCCACAAACCACCTGGGAGTCACACCAAACATGTGGAAGAAGGTGCTCTGGTAAGATGAAACCAAAATCGAACTATTTGGGCATAATGCCAAACGATATGTTTGGCGTAAAAGCAACACAGCTCATCACCCTGAACACACCATTCCCACTGTCAAACATGGTGCTGGCAGCATCATGGTTTGGGCCTGCTTTTCTTCAGCAGGTACAGGGAAGATGGTAAAATTGATGGTAAGAAGGATGGAGCCAAATACAGGACCATTCTTGAAGAAAACCTGTTGGAGTCTGCAAAAGGCCTGAGACTGGGACAGAGATTTGTCTTTCAACAAGACAATGATCCCAAACATAAAGCAAAATCTACAATGGAATGGTTCACAAATAAACGTATCCAGGTGTTAGAATGGCCAAGTCAAAGTCCAGACCTGAATCCAATCGAGAATCTGTGGAAAGAGCTGAAAACTGCTGTTCACAAACGCTCTCCATTCAACCTCACTCAGCTCCAGCTGTTTGCGAAGGAAGAATGGGCAAGAATTTCAGTCTCTCGATGTGCAAAACTGATCGACACATACCCCAAGCGACTTGGAGCTGTAATTGCATCAAAAGGTTGCGCTACAAAGTATTAACTTAAAGGGGCCGAATAATATTGCACGCCCAAATTTTCAGTTTATTATTTTTTATAAAAGTTTAAAATAAGCAATAAATATCATTCAACTTCACAATTGTGTCCCACTTGTTGTTGATTCTTCACTCTAAATTTATTTATTTTTTATCTTTATGTTTGAAGCCTGAAATGTGGGAAAAGGTTGAAAAATTCAAAGGGGCCGAATACTTTCGCAAGGCACTGTATGCAGTGAGGGCCAAAAGCTTTGGCGCGCTTTAAATTGTTGCAGAAAATTAAGTATTTCTCCCATAAAATTATTGCAGTTTCACGTTTTCTTATACACCTGATTATTCCTTTTATATAGGAAGAACACAAAACAAACTGCAAAAAAAGACAAATTGGACATAATTTCACACAATGCTCCAAAAATAGGCCAGACAAAATTGTTGACTCCCTCAACTTCATATTTGGTTGCACACTCTTTGGAATAAATAACTGCAGTCAATCACTTCCTATAAGCATCAACAAGCTTCTTACCCCTCTCAACTGGAATTTTGATTTTGGACTCTTCTTTTGCAAACTGCTCCAGGTCGATCATATTTGAAGGCGCCTTCTCCCAACAGCAATTTTAGGATCTCTCCACAGATGTTTAATGTGATTTAGAGCTAGATGAATTCCTAGCCACTTTAGAACTTTCTAGTGTTTTGTTTCCATCCATTTCTGGGGCTTATTATAGTATGCTTGGGGTCATTGTCCTGCTGGACCCATCACCTAGGACACAAACCAAGCTTTCTGACACTGGGCACTACATTGCAAACCAAAATCCTTTGGTAATCTTCAGATTTCATAATCCTTTGCACAAATTCAGGGCTCCCAGCGCCTGAGGCATTAAAACCTCAAAAAATATTTGAACCTCCACCATATTTGACTATAGGTACTGTGTTCTTTTCTTTTTGGCCTCATTATATTTTCGGTAAACAGAATGATATGCTTTACCAAAAATTGCTATCTTGGTCTTATCTTTCCACAAAACACTTTCCCAGAAGGATTTTGGCTTACTCACATACATTTTGGCAAACTACAGTCTAATTTTTTTTATGTAATACCACCAACTGAGGTCTGAATAAGAACCACAGTTATGAGGCAAACACCAAAATTAAAATATATAATTTTTATTAAATAATTTAAAGGAATTTTTTTTATAAAAATGGCTAAAAATACAAGGAAAATACTTCACAAGTAGGACGAAATGGGGACACCTCACAAAAATATACATATAATTGTAAACTATTAATTACTTCAATTGGTAAAGCATGCACAGAGGTTACACTAATTAATGGAAAATATGAAATTACCACTCATATTAAAGAACAATGTATGTAAACATTATGCCACAGTACAGCAAAAAAGCCTGAGAAAACGTACAAGCTACTTTTTAAGTCACAAAATTATATCACAATCACATATGCATGTAAGTGGAAGACACCAAGAGTTCAAGCCCTATACCTGCATGTAACAAAAAAAAAAGTGTACTAATACTATACTGAGGAGGAGCTACAAGGAGATGTAAGTACTTATAAATGAATCAGTATTAAAGCATATCCGGGTGTAATAAATTAAAAAAACAATAGTGGTAAAGAATCAACTACCTGACTAATGCTTGGCTGGATTGCAGGAGCACCCAAGTGCTGTGTGCCCTATGCCTGACGCGCGTTTCGCGGTGGCTTCATCAATGAAGCGTACGTCAGGCGTAGGAGACACCGCACTTGAGGGCTCCTGCAATCCAGCCAAGCATTATTCAGGTAATGGATTCTTTACCACTATTGTTTTTTCTGTTTTTTTTAAACTTAGTTTACCTTTCATTGGCCTCACCTGGCAAACTAATTATCACAGGTGTTTTCGATTTATTTCAGTGATCCAAAGAGCCCTGAGACACATCCATTAATGGGTTTTTGAAAAAATGAAAAATAAATCTTTATGACACAAATCAAATTTGCATAATAATTTGGAATAGTTGTGTATATATGATAGCAAAGTCAGGTATGACTGGGTTATTTAAATGCACCAAGCTAGCTATGGCTAGAGAACCAGGTTGGGTGTTCAGTGGAGAGTCAACTAAGCACTCAGAAGCTAAGCAGTCTGGTGTTAAGAAAGGATAATGGTGGACAGTGGATCAGAGCCTGAGTGGTCTTGGAGCTTGTGAGTAACAAGTGAATGTAAAGATCTCTGGGCCTTGGTATGGAACCTGATCTGCAGACTGGTAAAGACTGACATTGTGCATCCTGCAGTGAGAGCTGGACATTTGTTTGAACGGGTTAGCACGTATTTGCATGTATATGGACTGTTTATTTGTACCTTTATGTCAGAGGCTGTTTGTTTTCCATTTTGCTGTGTCACTTTAATAAACTTGCCTGTTTGCCCAAGGAACTACCGTATGCGCCTGTGTACACGCTATCAGTTGCTTAAAAGCAAGTAAATCCCTACAATATATAGACATATGCAAGTACTTTATGATAAAAAAGCAGTTAAAAGTTAAAGTTAAAAGTTTCCTTAGGGGGCTAAAAAACAGTAATTTAATTAACAATAAAAAAAATCACGACAGCCTAAAATAATATAAAGATAAATAAAATTGATTTTCAAATTTTATATAAGTCACAAACACATGTAAAACATATTTGTACTTTATAGCCCCACACTCATCTTGTATAATCAGATCTGATATTGGTAACTAGAGAGGGGTTGCAAAATGGGCATTTCCCAAGGCACACATCCACAAGGGGACCCCTTTCTTCTGGAGTCCCATTTATCTATGAAAGGTGTGGTCTACCAGCTGTCAGTCACACTGCGTCACACTATAGACTCAGACTGTCTGCAGGAGCCTTCTGTGGCCTCACTACTAATGGTGGAGAAGGGACCCGTCAGCTCTCTGCTGCACCATTCCATCTGGGTGGAAACTGAAGGACCTACAGAGACCCTCTGGTCATGTGAAACAGATGAGCATGGCGGAGAATGTGACAGGGCACTGGAATTTATTAAGGTGTTTCAAAAAACAAAAAGGATGGCTGACTGTTGGGTGTGCGGGATACAGAAGCTACTCTGTGGAAAGGGGGCTTCATTTTGTGTCAGGGAACTGTCTGTGACTGCATCATACTCTGTAGGAATCATGAAAGGGATATTGTACGGTGTGTACTATAATACATGGTATTTTTTCCAATCTTTCAAACTTGTGAGGTATGTAGCAGAGGTCAAGAGCGAACATCCTCCTAGTGCCTGGGCTCCACGTTGCCAGTGTTGTACTGTGTCCTGACAACCACTGTTCAGTGTCAAGACACAACGTACACAGCGACTGCGAATTGATGATGGAAATGTAGTTCTGACTTTATACAGCAGTGTATGGCAGACTGTGTTGACTTCAGGTTTCCTCACTCGCTTCACATTATGGTCATCAAACACAATGTAGATTTGTCCAGTGGCCTCCACTTTGAATTATGCCGGAGGTCACAACTTGTGGATGGTATGCTCGCGGTGTGAGCAGGAGTGGAAACACTGGGCTGAAGCACTGACCCACCTGAAGGGCGTGACTTTGACACACACCCAGTTTTCACCAGAGTCTCTGATGGTGAGATTGGGTTTGGCTGCCGGTAGCCACCAGCTGCAACTCAGAGAGAGACAGAACTGCAACAACTGGCCCCAGTGGTCAGGGATACGGACAGTATCTCATTTGGACCAGTGCAACTAGGATGGCTGATGCAGATTGGATGGCAGGGACCAGCAGGTAAGGATGATTCGGCTGATATGGCAGGTGAAGCTGGGATGACAGGTACTTACTGGTGCATCAGGTACAGCTGCTACAGCAGGCAAGGAGGGAACAGGTAGTGCAGCAGGTATGACTGGCCCCAGTGGTCAGGGATACGGACAGTATCTCATTTGGACCAGTGCAACTAGGATGGCTGATGCAGATTGGATGGCAGGGACCAGCAGGTAAGGATGATTCGGCTGATATGGCAGGTGAAGCTGGGATGACAGGTACTTACTGGTGCATCAGGTACAGCTGCTACAGCAGGCAAGGAGGGAACAGGTAGTGCAGCAGGTATGGCAGATATGACCGGTACAGTGGGCATGGCTGGTACAGCTGGGTGCAGCATGTACAGTGGGTTCTAGAACACAGACTCATATTGGAACACACAGCATGAAATACAGCACATGGGAAGGGACTTGACAACTAGAAATGCTTCACTAAGGATAGAATACAGAGAGGGATCAAAAAAAGCAACTGTACATAGTACCAACATAAGTAAATACATATATCAAAGTTGAATAATAAAGAGGTGTATGGGTTGTAAGGATATAGAATGACCTACGGAGAATACATAGGAGACACATGAATATAGAAAAAAAATCCACAGAAAACCGATGAGGTCAAAAATATATTTATTGGTTAAAAAGACACAGACCGCCACAATGGCAGTATAAACCAGAAGACAAGGGCACCACATGCAGTGCAAAACATGGGGGCAGAAACTGTAATATATGACATTGAAATAAACAGTCCAGGACCAAACAGTGGCAAAAATGGTAACAATATGGTTAAAGATAATATAGATGTGTGACCAGGAAAAAGGAATATGACAAAATGTGGAATACACAATTCTGCAGTATACCGTATATATTGTTTGTTAGTAAAGGTAAAAAGATGCAGAACTGGGAAATAAATGGCATGACATGATGTAACTGTCAGTCTTATGTAAAGTGACTATGTAATCAGAAAACAATTAGAGAGAGAGAGGGGGCAGCACGTGGGGTATGTGCAAGCAATGGTGTGCCAAAGGCAATAAAACACTAGTGGCCTTAGCACACCATGGTGCACAACCCCAAGCGGTGACCACTTGGGAAACAAACAATAGGAATAGTAGGAGTAATGGGTGATTTAGAAAGGATACCTGATCAGAGGAGACCTGGACATGGAGAACTTGCCCGCACATGTGACACCCAGTCCCGACGCGCACGTTTCGGCATCACCTTCGTCAGGAATGCCGAAGGTGACACCAAAACGTGCGTGTCGGGGCTAGGTTTCACATGTGTCTTATCTTTAACCATATTGTTACCATTTTTTCCACTGTCTTCTGGTTTGTACTGCCATTGTGGCGGTCTCTGTCTTTTTAACCAATAAATATATATTTTGACCATCGGTTTTCTGTGGAATTTTTTCTACATTTCTGTGTCTCCTTCTCTAAGGATAGACCTTGTTGACCAGGCAGCTCCCATAAAAGGAGGGTGCCTTAAATACCTACTGCATCTCTGCTATAGGCTGAGAGACACTTCCAGGTTAGGGCAAGCTAGTCCTTTAAGAATAAGTGTGCGCTTATGTGCATATCCTAAGTGCGCTCCCAGGGAAACAGCGTGGCCTTCGCAGACCCTGGGAACTGGCGGCATGAATTGGGGACACAGGAGCTACCGCTGAGCGGCTGGAAAGGTGTTTGCCGGCATTCCTGCTGGGACTAGGGGGCAGGACAGTGTGGGGACGCCGGTAACTGGTCCAGTGTGCAATAAAAGCTATCTTAAACAATAAAGGCATGCCCTGTGTTAACTAAATACTATTTCCTGAAAATAAGGCTCCTTTAAACAATGCTTCAGTTAAAATAAAAAAATACAAATAAAATGAGTATAGAATGTTAAAAAATTGATTACACAAAGACACAATGAAAATTGACAAGAAGCCACAAAAGTATAATAGTATACATTTATTACCCACAAGTTATATTGCGGGCAACTGCTGGGTCCAAATACACAATTTCAGTTCTATCAGAATATCGTGGGAATGTTGTGAGCCTTTTTTTTTTTTTCATCAAAAAGCAATCACCTAAAATTTGATTACATGGAAAGTAGCATCACCACATTGCGGAATAAATGTAAACTGAAATTGGTTTGGTCATTAGGGAAGTGTATATTGTATCAATGTATGCAAGGGAAGGATTTTCTGCAGAACAAAAATAGCTGTGATTACAAGGAATATGACTGAACCAACACTCCACAAAGGTTCAATAATAGTCAGATAATGGCATTATATAAATGACAACCTGCTATAGGAATCTATCAATCATCGGGAATCCTTGATTCTTTAGGCTTCACCTGTAAGGCATGTATAATTTTAAAATGTAGAAAAGATGTATCCAGCACTCATCCCAAGGTTTGATAAAAAAAAAAATGGCATTTATTCATTCAAAATCATTGAAACAAGAGTGTAAAAAAATACACCTGTATAGACGGTTACATATTATACCCTAGCCCATAGGTTCCTAATCATTATTACTATATTGATATATTACACTCTTATTAAATTATCATTATTAAGAACCCATGGATTACAGATTAAATGTTTAACATGAGGGTGTGTACCTCAAAAGTGGTGTAAGCCTTGATATCTGCTCTAGGACTTGTAGTGCCACAAGGTTTATTAGGGCATTCCAGGGACAGGTCTTATGGATAGACTGAGAGATGGGCAGGTCTGGCTATCCACATACCTCCACCCATGGGTGTGTATCAAGCTTTTAAAATGGTGTAAGTTTGTTTGGCACATGGTCTGTGTGTGGAGGTGTTTTGATACCTTCAGGAATGAACCTCTGAAAGGTGGTTCGATATACTGACCGGGGTCAGTGTGCGGAGGTAAGCAGACCTCTTGTGAGAAGTCTCTGTTGGGACTTATATACTGGACTGTCTCTGAAGGGCTGACATTTGGAATGTGTTTTCTATATTCCTGCATTTAAATGCTGTTTGTTTTCTGTACTAGTGGCATGCTTTAGGGCTCATTCAGACGACCGTGCCGTCTGTCCTGTTTAGTTGTTTTTTTGCGGACCTACTAACAGGACCATCATTTCAATGTCTTTTGTGTAGGATCGGATGGTATACGGAAGCACTTCTGTGTGCATCTGATCCTACAAAAAAAACAGATCAGATGCCGTATGTCCTTTCCGTTATTATGGAAGATGTCCTATTCTGTTTCGCAATAACGGACTGTGACTCAATACAAGTCAATGGGTCCACACAATCCCCGGAGCTGCACGGAAGTGTACCGCCCCCGCGACAGCCGACTGGATGCTTGGACCCGGATCCGCAGTGGCTCGAGGGGTCTCCGGATCCGAGGCGGCGTCGCGTGGCACCCTCAGAAATAAAAGGGGGAATGTTGGTGATTTTGGGGATAATGTTCGTGACGCCACCCACGGTGTGTGGTAACGTGAGGGACCACCGCTTCCGGTTTTGGGAGCCCGTGGACGCTGGTGTGTGGCAGCTGAAGTTGTTAACCCTTCCGTGGGCAGGGGAGTGGTGTCCCAGGGTCCGGTGATGGTTGGCGTGGGGGAACCTGACGGGTGCAAAGGGCAACGTGTACTCACACAGTCCAAAGTCCCTGACGCTGACATCAGGTAAACCAAACTCTTGAGCACCCTGTGGTCTTTGGCCGGGCACGCTGGGTCCGTGTCCTCTTGGTGTTGCCTGTTGGCCTAAAGCCTTGTACCTTGGCACTGTGTGTCCTACGTGTGGATTCCTTACACTTGGAGCATTTCAGGTCCCGCTCACCTGCATGGCTAGCAGGGTGAGCTTGCTCTCAGGGTTCACGCTTGGGATTTTCTGGACGGTTGTGGGAAGTCCTATCCCCCTCGTTGCGCTAGTACCCCGATTCTGGAGCGGGTGGGGAACGGTTCCTGAAGATTCCGTTCCTGTCGGGTGAATTACTGGGCTGCGTGAAGCTACTTCCCAGCCTAGGGTCCACGTACCCCGTCGTGCCCTGGCCCCTGTTGTAGCACAAGGCAGCCGGCCTGCTCTCTGTAGCAGCACTGCGCTCCCTGCCATTACCCCCTGTGACCGGGGTTACAGCTCCTCTCTGGCCAGGCCAACGTCTGGCACCTGGGACGGATACAGGAGCCCAGCTCCGCAGCGTGACCTCTCTCTGTCACTGCTAAACTTCAACTCCCTACTGCACTGACACTTCTGCCCTCCTTCTACCAGCCCTCCATCTGGGTGGCCCTATTCCCCTCAGGCTGCCCAATGGGTGTTTGGTGGGTGTGGTGCAGAGTGTTCCTCAGGACTTGTGTAAACCTGTTGGTAGCAACACCAAGTGACAGGACCCGTAACCAAGGAGGAGCGGGTACCATGCAGAAGGGCAGGTTGCACAGCACCCTTGTGACGACCTGATAGGCCAGGCCGTCACAGAAGCACTTCCGTGTGACTTCCATTGGGTGGCCCTGCAGTCTGTGTCTTGCTTCTCACCAGCTCCGTGGCTGCTTGCACTGCATTCTGTCAGCATCTGCCCACACTAGTGTGTCAGTGTGCCGCCCCTGCAGCAGTCGAACTGCTCGGATCCAAGATTTGCTGTGGCTCGAGGGTCCCCGGACCCGGGGCTCAGCGGCTGCTCGATCAAAAAGGGGGGTGATATTTACAGGGGAGAGTTTGTGACGCCATCCATGGTGTGCGGTAAGGGAGTACCGCAGCTGCCGATGGGGGTACTCAGGGAAAGATGGAGTGGGGCAGCCAGATGATGATGCCTCCATGGGTAGGGGAGGCCCCGGGGCTCTGGAGATAAGTGGCGGATAGTGTTGTGCAGGCTATGCGGGCAGGCAGGACCCGGGGAGGCGGGTGTACTCACTCAGGCTGTGAAGATGTTGGTGCAATCATTAAGCAGACTCTGACACAGAGGTAAACCAAGTCTCTGGGTGCCGCTGCCACTCTGGGGAGCTCGTCCGGGTGTCCGTCCCCTCTGGTATTGATTAGTGGTCTGGAGCCTACCTCCATGCACAATTGTGTAGATGTCCCTGAGTGACCCTTCAGCCTGAAGCTGTCAGGGTCTCGTTCACTATATTGATATAGTGGAGCTGTGTTCTCGATGGCTGACACTTGGGATTTCAGTGGGCTGCATAAGCTGGAAGGCCCTATCCCCCTCTTTGTGTTGATGCCTTCGATCTCTGAGCTCTTGAGGAAAGTTCATAAAGAGACTATCCTCCACAGGTGAATTATCAGGTTGCGTGAAGCTACTCCCTGATCTAGGGTCCTGTACCCTGCCGTGCTCGGTACAGGTCCAGTTACTGGAATTCTCTTGCCGATCATGCTCCAAAACTAAGTCTAGGCACCCTCTCCCAACACCCTGCGACCGGGTCTCCGACTCCTCTGGTCCCAGACCACCATCTGTGACCTGAACAAGGTCACACAGGGAGCTCCTCACTCTTTGAGAGCTACTCTAAACACTGACGTCCTTCCCTCCCACCAGTCTGCCTGACCCCTAGGTGGGTGGCCCTATTCCAGCTAGACCACCCACTGGTGTGCCTGACAGGGTGTGGTGTAAGGTGTGGTTAGGATTTGAGTGCTGATGGAAACAATACCAGTAGTTAGGATCGTAGAACCATGGAGGGTGAGTTCTGCACCATAACAACAGGGATGCAGTTTCCTGTGACACCCTGATAGAGTTAGGGGCGTCACATTCTCCCTTGGTTAAACGTAGCTCATCCCCGAGCTACAGGACACCCAGAGGTTTTATTTTTCTTTTTTTAAGATTATTGTATAAATATTCATCCCACATAGCGGAGGCAATTCTCTTAAATGTTGGAAACTCTCAGCCTCCAGTAATCAGAACAACGGGGAATGCTACCGGTTGTAGCGGTAGTTGGTGGCTAAGCCTACTCTGCTGCAGCTCCTTCCTGCCAAACAACCTGGATCCCTGGTGCCACCTCTAATCCTGATGTGCACCGTCTCGATCCTCTTGTCAGTCCATGGTGACAGTATTGAAGTCCTGGAGGTGCAAAACACGACTCTGGTAGTCGCACTGGGCGCATTATATACAAAAGGCACAAGTTCATGCTGGCTGCTGCCAGTTCTACAGCCATGGTCCATTTTTAATATTATCAAAGTGCAAAACTGCAAATCAGGTGAGGTATACGGTTAATTGGTAGGCATGTAAATCAGCATTTTCAACATTTGCATATAAACATCAACGCCAGCAGCATTATCAGCAGTATAAACCATAACTTTATACATTAGAGTAGTCGGGTTCCGCTACCATTACTCTCTAAGGTAGTCGGGGGCAGTCGCAGCAGCAAAGCTCGGTTCCACAATGAACCCCCCCCACCCCTTAAAGAGGTCAAAGCACTCTACCAGGCCACATCACATCAGCAGCTGCCCGCACAGCAGTGTTTCAGCATCTGCCCGCACTGAAGTATCAGCAGGTGCCCGCACAGCAGTGCGAGCAGCTGCGGGGTTGATAAGCGTTGCCGTCAAGAGGTTAATAAGGTTCATTACCTGCGGTGATGAATTCCTGCACTCCTGACGTCAGCGCTTGATACTGACTTCTATGCCCGCCGCGTTCTCACATCATCTTGGGCGGCCCGAGACTGTGACTAGGCGTGATACTTCAATTGTGAACGCGGTGGTCATTGAACTCAGTGACGAGCACTTACATCGGCAGTACAGCGGCTTCTATCATCGCAGGTAATGTACCTAGCTAACATAGTGAAGTCAGCGCTGGTCATGCCCTGCAGTGACCTGGGCTGACCTAATGATGTTAGCTCAGGTCACTGCACTGCTCTCCCAGCCAATGGGGAACATTCTGTTATTCTTTCACTGGGACAGTGAGTATGGATCGTCATGGGACCCCCTTATTGGATTATGCCGGACCTGGATTTGTTTTTTCTTTCCAATAAATTGGTGAAAGAGAGAATGTTTTGAGGAGCATTTTTTCAAATAAAAATTTGTTTGTCTATTTTTTTATATTATTGACTGGGTTAGTGATGTCGGGTATCTGATAGACGCTGTGACATTACACTGCTGGTATAAACCCCATATATTACCCCGATTGCCACCGCACCAGGGCATCGGGATAAGCCGGGTAAAGTTCTGGGACTGTCACATCTAATGGATGCGGCAATTCCGGCCGACTGCTGGCTCATATTTTTAGCCAGGGGGGCTATGGGGTCTCCCAAGCCTGAGAATACCAGCCAGTAGCTTTGAGACTTTATCTTGGTTGGTTTCAAAATTGGGGGGGATTGCACGCTGTTTTTTTAAATTATTTATTATACTGTACGATATAGACCTGCCCACTGACGGCTGTGATTGGTTCCAGTCAGACAGCTGTCACTCAGGGTGGGGGCGCATCTGACTATAACCAATCACAGACAGGGGGAGGAGTGATAATGTATGAGCCTAATGAGCTGCCGGCTCGGGAAGATCAAGGAGCTGCCGCAGGAGAAGTGTGACAGCCACGCCGGTGATCGCTGAGTTTGTAGTACTTGCTCCTACCCCTTTGCCCCAGATTCTGTTCCCCATAGACCTTATATGGAGACCAGCATCTGGCCAGACACCCTAAACTGCATGTAACTCTCCTTCCGTTTTTTTGCAAAAACGGAACGGTCGTGTGAATGTAGCCTTATGGAGTGAAAATAAAGCAGCCAGGGTGCTTTATACAAACTTCTTCCTGTGTCTACTTCAATGCAAATGAGAAGCAAGCAGAGTGAGTAACCCCATCATACACTCTACAGATGTATTTTTTGCATATTTGTACTGATGATTTTTAATTAATCTAATAAATGGAATTTTTTTATTGAACCTTGCAATGTATGCTGGATAGAACTTTTCTAAATGTTTTGGGACTGGTTACTGCTCCATTTCATGCACCACTTGGCTCGGTAGATCATGGATTTTGCATATTTAGAAGGATAAACTGAAATCCTATGGTTCTAAAATGCCTACTAATGCATTCTCCCGTCTTGCCCATAATAATGGATATTATAAGCTTATTGTTCAGACTTTAGACCTGCAGTGCACATTAATAAGCAATAAAACTCATACTGCCCAGAATTATACTAATATTTTTACCTGCTCCTCATTTCCCTGTAGAGAGGTATCAGCATCTTATGTAGAGGGCAAAGAATTCAAATTTCCTAATGATATAGTAACTGTCAGAATAATAATAATGATTGGAAATGGAATAAAGTTCTACATTATAAACACAACAGGAGGAAAAAGTAAAAAAGACAGAAGGGATTCATGTGTAAAGTCTTAATGAGAAATTGTTGCACCTGATGGATTGTGTCAACCATGGAACTAATGAGCCAGGTAGACTCAGGCCACAGCTCTGCTCCTAGTGCAACAAGCAGGGTGACAGCTGTGACCAAGGTGCGCATCATCCACGCCCGGCTGCGCTACAGCAAACTGGGGTTCTGCCTGAGTACTGCTATTACCTCGATGATACGCCTCTAAAGACCGCATGCTGTCGCTTCACGTGTCAGGCCAGGACCAGATGGATTAGAGATGAATGAGGGAGACCAGAGTCTGAAAATAAACCTTTCTTTACTGAACAACTTGTTGTGAAGTATATACATCAGATAGCAGGGCACACCACTTTAAGAATACTTCTCCTGCACAATCCAGAGGCAGGAACCTCCAGGTACACATGGGAATACGTTGCTTCCACTACAAATTACAACTGTCCAGAAAACCATTATGGGAACCTCTATATTCCCCTGTGTGGGCTGCATGAGTTAAGGTCTGTCGCTACGGCCCCTCCCAGCCTAGTATGAGTTCCAGATTGCTTATTGAAGACCTCCTTGGCTGAGGTTTGTCCCCTCACTACTATTCTCAGAGCCCATTCGATGAGAGCCACATGCTCCTTGCTGTGTGACTGTATCTTCAATTCTCTGTAGAAAACATTGTGTCCCAGCCTAGCCATCTTCCCCTCTATGACCCTCTGACCTGGCTGTACTCTAGCTTCTTATCTAATATAGATAATGTTTCTGTAGACCCCTCTTGTCTGAGATAAGGAATCCTTCCTTTTGGCTACTCCTTGCTTAGGCACCATTGCCTGAGATAGTGAATCAATCTTCCCATTAGCCATTGCTTTTGGCCCTATAAAGATTTTGTCTTTCCCTCAATCCTTGCTTTAGGCCCCCTCACCTGAGTTCAGGAATACATCTGCTGCCACTTAGTCCTTATTTCCTTCAGAACATGCTATCTGATATGGCCTCCCTTTCTTGGCACACAAACACTCATTTGAATGGAGGTCTTGAAGGAGCCAAATCATCAGTGTTTCCATTTCTCATACTCTTTCCTATCTGCATAACAACAGGAACTGCATTTCTTGTGCTTACTTAACTCTTCCAATCCTGGGCTGGCCCCAATAGTTGACCTTGTCTGCAGCTAACCCACTGCTGCAGAACACAAACCAGATAATACAATATTTAAACCAAGGCATTTCAGTATATTAAGGCCCCTTTACACACTGCAACATCGCAAACTACATCGCTGTAACGTCACCGCTTTTGTGAACCCAGCCCGTAGGCATGCTATAGCGTTCCCTTTCCCGCCCCCTTACCTCCGATTGGTGGTCGCTGTAGCGTTTCTGATTGGTGGCTTTCACTGAATAGAAGGCAACTTAAAGCTCTTCCGTCCTTTGTTTCAAAGCTACCCTGTTCCTGAGCGTGCTGGTCTGCAATACTTTAAAGTCAATATATATTACGGTAAGCATCATTTTTGTAGCGATCACATTCTGATTTTTGTAGCGATCACATTCTGATTTTTGTAGTGATCACATTCTGATCTTTATAGCGTTTCCATTTTATTTTATGACATGTGCAATCCATAACTCCTATTTTGTATTGTTGTCATGCTTCTACACTGGCTAGCAAATGGAGGGCTTGCCTTCTATCTGTGCAAACACCCATACTGGAGGTCTGTGCAGTATCTGTTCACATACATGGAATACAGTTCTCATTGACATTTAACATGTACATGTTTAATGATTTTGTTGCAACTTCTCTCATCTTTACATTGTATTTTAGCAGTCATCATGACCGATGCAGAGCCTGCTGTTGTTGCTGCATTGCTGACGAGATAATGCAAGGATGCTTGAGAGGCGTTCCAAACGAAAGCGTCACATGTGGACCAGAGAGTGGTTGCTGAAGAGGTCCGAAATATCCCACATCCAACTTTTGAGAGAGTTTCAGGACAAGGATCCTCAAGATTTCCAAAACTATCTGTGGATGTCAGATGTCAGAGGAGTCCTTCAAAATGTTGCTGGAAATGGTTACGCCACTCATTCAGCGGAAGGATACACTGATGCGTGCTGCTGTCCCTGCAGATGAAATATTGGCAGTCACGCTGAGATTCCTAGCCACTGGACGCTCACTGCAGGACCTGCATTTTTCAGCTGCAGTTTCAAGTTCCCTTCTGACCATTCTAATTCCAGAGACATGCAGAACGATTGTTCAAAGTCTACGTTCCTACGTGCGGTTTCCCAAAACACAGGAGGAATGGAAAAAAATTGCTTCTGATTTTGAGCGAATTTGGCAGTTCCCGAACTGCGGTGGGGCATTGGACGGGAAACATGTGCGCATCACCCAATCCCACAACTCCGGATCCCATTTCTATAACTATAAAGGCTATTTCAGCATCATCCTGATGGCCCTTGTTAACGCCAACTACGAATTCATAAATTTTGATGTTGGCATGAACGGGAGGGTTTCCGATGGTGGTGTTTTAGAGCACACACGTTTTGGAGAGCGATTGCTGAACGGTGACCTGAACTTGCCTCCAAACTGAGACTACCGGCAACCTTAATTTTGTGTTTATCGGCGATGAAGCCTTCCCGCTTCATCCAAATCTTATCAAACCATTCCCCCAGAAAACTCTTACGGATGAAAGACATATTTATAATTACCGCTTATCAAGGGCGCGACGTGTTGTAGAAAATGCCTTTGGTATTATGGCAAATCGCTTTAGAGTTTTCCACACGTCTATTAACTTGAAGCTAGAGTCAATAGACTCTGTTGTTTTGGCGTGTTGCGTGTTGCACAACTTTCTACGCCAGCACGATACTGTTGCGTACAGTCCACCTGGCTTTGTGGACTCTGTGGATACGGCCAATGGGGCAGTGGAGCCCGGTGAATGGCGTCAAGACACTGCTGCTATTGCAGGCCTGCAAACATTCGCACACGGAAGAAACACGCATGATGCGAAGACCTGCCGTGAAAAGTACTGTCAATATTTTAAGGTGCTGTTACTTGGCAGCAGCAGGTATTATAGTTCGCTAAGCAGATGTTATAGTTGCCTACTGATACACTACTTTTTATTTTCTGTATTGATACGTCCAATAAACTTTTTTTTTTATTTTAGCACAGCTTTTTTTGTCATTGTTTCACTACTAAGCAGTTTGTAAATATGTATACACATGCATATTCAGAAACATATATATATATATATATATATATATATATACATATATACACATACACGCATATACATCCGTGTACTCTTATGTAAACATTCATCCATGTACACATACATATTTATATGAATATGTATAATATGCACACACATATACGCAAATATATATATATATATATATATATATATATATATATATATATATATATACACACACACACATACATACTATCCGACATACATATATACAAATACATGCCTAATTCCATATCTATACATCTATCTATTAGATAGATACATAGACATTCACACTTGTACAATAACAGTGCACACACCAACGTTCCCTTCTGGCGACGCTACTGCGTTCCCGGCAGACGGAGACGCAGCTGCACTCTTAAAGTGACGCTAGCGCCCCGTGACGTCATGACGCTATTCCCGGCGTCAAAGGAAGTCTGATGGGCGTTTTTGTTTATAGGCGGCGACATGACGTTCCTTACCCTGGGGGCAGGCTGAAGTGGTGTACTTAATCTCAAAAATCGATGATTGGGATTATGATGGGGAGCATGAGCATCCTGTTCGCCATAAACAGGTGGTCCTTCGGAGGATCGCCCGCGGCCTGCAGCGCAAGTTCGGAGTGGAGCGGACCATAAAGCAGATCCGGAAAAAACTGGCGGATCTGCGATTCAAGTGTGGGGATCTTATCGCCAGAATCCGGGAACAGAGGCAGAGACATCGCCGTGAGTTCTGTAGACCGGGTGTAGTGAAGTGGGGTTTACTTATTAACCCCGACCACGCTGTCCACTTGAGCTCCAAGTACATGGAGCTTTATTAGGTACATGGAGACTTGTGCTACACCCTAGGGGCGGTGGCTTTGCCCCCCCCGCCTCCCCCCAGGGCTGCACACTCTGTGACAGGCGGTTTAAAAGTGGCGCCAATTACCGCAACTGTATTAAAAAAAGTTCCTCCTCATGATACTCGCCTCTTACCATGTCCATTGCTGGCTCCCCTGCCCCCCATTCTCCCTAGGCTAAGCCCCACCCCTAACCCCCACCCCTCAAGTCAACTATAATAATTATACTAAACTATAATAAACTATAATAATCTACTTACTTAAATTAGAATTCCGCTAAATATTAGCTAACACCTATCCCTAGGACCACCAGAAGATGTTCCAGTTCCTCCAGCTCCACCCGCAAGGCCTCCTCCAGCTCCACCAGCTATGCCGCCGACAGACGGTTCCCACACGCCACAAACCACACCCCCTCCAGAAGCGGCAACGTCTGGGACCACCAGCCCAGGGGCATTCTCCCCAGCGGACTTGGGTGCTGCCTCACCTTCTGGTAAGTGCAGCACATAACATAAGTTGGCTCAGTGCTATATATTGTATATAAGGGCTCAGTGCTATATAGTGTATATAGTGGCTGAGTCCTATATACTGTATAGAAGGGTTCAGTGCTATATACTGTATATAAGGGCTCAGTCCTATATACTGTATATAAGGGCTCAGTGCTATATACTGTATATAAGGGCTCAGTGCTATATACTGTATATTGTGGCTTTGTCCTATATACTGTATAGAAGGGCTCAGTGCTATATACTGTATATAGTGGATCAGTCCTATATACTGTATATAAGGGCTCAGTCCTATATACTGTATATAGTGGCTGAGTCCTATATACTGTATATAAGGGCTCAGTGCTATATACTGTATATAAGGGCCCAGTCCTATATACTGTATATAAGGGCTCAGTCCTATATACTGTATATAAGGGCTCAGTGCTATAAACTGTATATAAGGGCTCAGTGCTATAAACTGTATATAAGGGCTCAGTCCTATATACGGTATATAGGGGCTTAGTGCTTTATTCACTATTTATTGGCTTAGTGCTTTGTACAGTATGGTGGCTCAGCTCTGTTCCAAGCCAAGAGCTTTGCTCATTGGCTGAGCGCCATCGGTGGCGACCAATGAACGCTGTTCGCGCTTCATTTAAAGTCATCGCAGCTCATTGGTTGCCACGGTCGACCGCGAACAATCCGCCAAGTGTGGCGCGGCTTGACGGGAGATTTGAATCACAAATTTCTCGCCAAGGCGCAAGCCTCTTTGCTCATTGGCGCCGTGGTTTACAGCGACCATTGAGCGAAGCGGTCTTGATGGGAATGTTTAAATGTGCCGATGAGAGTTAAATTAGTGTTCCGCTAATTATTAGTTATCGCCTATCCCTAGGACCACCTGAAGATGTTCCAGCGCCTTCAGCTCCACCAGCAAGGCCGCCTCCAGCTCCACCAGCAAGGCCGCCTCCAGCTCCACCAGCTATGCCGCCAACAGATGGTTCCCCACCTACAGAAGCGGCATCGTCTGGGTCCACCAGCCCCACAAGGGCATTCTCCCCAGTGGACTTGGGTGCTGGCTCACCTTCTGGTAGGTGCAGCACATAACATAAACTGCAGACAAGTAGGAAAGGATACATGTGTGTTAAAAGGACGGAGGACTGTCGTGTACTATGAAGTGTTCTTTGTTTCTGTAGCCGGTGGTGCTAGTGGGTACGGGTGGGGCCCGTCAACACTTCACGCAGAGGAGGAAGCCGAAGAGGTACCGGTGGAACCCCAAAACCGTAAGTGGAAAAATAGTAAGTGCAAATTACAAGGCTGGGAAAAATTAGCCTTGTAAACTATTATGATTTTCTACTTAGAAATCTCGACATTGGAAGGTCTGGTGGCTAATAACAACCGGATTCTTGAAGCCATGGGGCGGTTAAACCAACTCATGGACCACCAACAGGCGATGCTGGAGAGGTATGTGGAGGCCAAACAAGAGGGTGGCAGCCACTAAACCGCAGCCACAAACGTTTGGCCGCCTACCATCATCGTGGATTGGGAGCGCTGTCATTTCAGCAGAGTGGCCGCTGGATTTGTGTATCTTTTGTATATGTGTTCTATATGTTGTGTTCGTATTTTGTATATTATGTATATAATTGGTTAATTGGTATACATTGTGTAAATTTTGTAATTTTTTGTTTGATTTCTATTTTCTTCATAAATTTTTGAAGGTATGTGAAATAACGTGTGAATTTATATACACTATTGTCTGAAGTCCTTATTCACCCCCAAAAAAACAACTTTCATCACTCTCAACCATTATTTCAATCATGCCCACAGGCCACAATTTTGAAACAAAATAAAATGTTTTATTTTAAACAACACACATATGGTATCTATACAATCAATAAAGTAAAAAAAAAACAAAAAACATCAACACAACATATCGAAAGAAGTATGAAAACCTGATAATTTACAATACAACTACAACTCTTGGTAGTAGCCGTCTGAGTTTCCATATTGTTGGCTGGGCGTTGAACGTAACTGGGAAGAGTTTTGAAAGAGTGGAAACTGTGGGGGGCCAGGGTGCAATGGTGGCCGAGGCTGAATTATATGCATGGGTGTGCTGTACTGTGGGTACTGGGAATATGGATTTTGCTGAATGCTCTCAGTTACAACTGAAGTGTCTTGTAGTTTTCCCGCTGCTGCTTTTGCCAGTACATCAAGCACGATCCTTTCAACGTGGCTCCTTTGCGTGTCTTCTAGCTTGGACATTCTCTCGTCCAGAAGTTTTGCAAAGCAGCCTACAGTGGAGCTGTTCTGCACACTTAAGATTTTGTTGGCCAAACCTATCAGATCTGGAGATGGCGGCCGGCCAGCCTTTCGTTTACGCGATGCTGTAAGTCGTTGAGGTAATGGACATGGTGGAGCTTTGTCATGAGTGTCCTCGCTTGAAATTTGCGAGCTGGCATTGTCACTATTTTCACAAGTACTTGTGGACAATTCCTCTTCAGCATCTTGCATATGCTCCTGCGTGAACAGAAAATTCATGTTAACGCCAAACCAAAATATTACTTCACATCTTTCAACACCAACCCACCACAGAAATGTGTTTGCATTGGATATCATGAGCAGCACTCACAAGGGTACACGCACACTGGAAATCAATGGTAGTGGCGGGACTAGTTCTACGGGATTTGAAATAGTAGTATAACGGGATATGGAATACTACTCGTACGAGATATGAAATGGCATTATACGCTATGATAACTGAGTGGGCAGAAACTAGTGAAGGGGTATACTTTTACGAAGTGGAAGGGATAGCTTTAGGAATATGCAAAATTTATCATTGAAACCCATAGTTACAATCTTCTAGTAAAGTTTACCATATACCTACAAACTTTTGTTTGAATTTGTTTGAAATGCTGTTTCAAGGACTAAAATAAGGTACTTACATCACCCGCAAGGGACGAACTCCCCTTGTCAGGGTTTTCATCCATGAGGTCTTCCATTCTCCGGGGTAGCTCTTGGTCTCTTGTGAAGGCCAGGAGCTCATAATACCATGGTGTATACACGTCATCCGTTCCGGTACCGGACTTAATCAACTGCTCCACCTTTTTTAGCTCTCTCCTGTAAACCGTACGTAGAGCTTGAAGTTTTCTTTTCACTACATTTTCATCGACTGGGTCATCTGGCTGGTGCAGCTTAAAAAAGGCTACAAGCTTTTGATAGGCCTCCTTTTTTCATATTTATTAGTGTAATCTGCCGATTTTATCCTCCATAAACAAGGCATTGAGCGATATAACTCAATAAGTTCATGGGTAAATTCCTGAGAAGAGGGCATCTGAAAAAAAGAAAAAGAAACATTGAGAACGGAACATACTTATTACATTTTACAAAAGTTAAGAAAATACCCATGGCCGCCCATGCTAAAGAGCATGTACAGTAAAGCCAAGGCCTCCATTTCCTTTTCATAGTACAAAAAAAACCCCAGTCAAACCACACTAGTGTTTGTAGGACGTGGCAGAAAATGGCCGCCCATGCTAAAGGGAATGTACAGTAAAGCCAAGGCCTCCATTTCCTTTTCATAGTACAAAAAAAAACCAAGTCAAACCGCACTAGTGTTTGTAGAATGTGGCAGAAAATGGCCGCCCATGCTAAAATGGCCGCCCACGCTAAAGGGAATGTACAGTAAAGCCAAGGCCTCCATTTCCTTTTCATAGTACAAAAAAAAAACAAGTCAAACCGCACTAGTGTTTGTAGGACGTGGCAGAAAATGGCCGCCCATGCTAAAATGGCCACCCATGCTAAAGGGCATGTACAGTAAAGCTTTTTTAAGCATAATCGCAGAGTTAAGTAGTAACAACGGAATCGCTACAGAGACCTCAAATGATTTGGCAGCATGATCGCAGATTCCTATAAAGTAGTAACAACGAAATCGCTACAGAGTCCCCCAAATGAGAATGAAAAAGGGAAAAAAAGGAATCGCTAAAAAAAATATCATACATTTGAGACCCACTAACGATGCTTACCTTGTAGATGGAGTTGAGTATTGTATAGAAGCTGTATTGATGCTATATAGATAAACCAGTGTGGAGTCACCGCACACAGAACTCTACAAAGATCCGCTAAGCAATGCAACAGAAGCTCAGGACCAAGCTCGGGAGTCACCAATAAGAACGCCCTAGCGTTAACCAATCGGAGCTGAGGGGGGCGTGTAAAAAGGACTCATCGGTGGCTTCAGCGCCAAACACCATGCCTACACATAGGTGGGAGTCGTCAAGTACCTGTTGTGTGACACATCCCCAAAGACCAGCGAGGTTGTTCTGCAGGTCTGTATCGCTGCTGAGTTGTTGGCCAGATCTGCCTGTTTGACAGCTCACCAGCGACTCAACAGAGACTTTAGGGAGATCGCTATTACGTCACAAAACCAGTGACGTTACAGCGATATCACTAGCGATGTTGCAGTGTGTAAAGGGGCCTTAACTGAGATCTTAATTGGGGGGTGGGCAACTTGTTAACACTGATCTCTTCTGTCTGAAGGTGACCTGTACAATTCATCCCATGGTCTTTGGGCAGATTACTAGGATGGAGAACACTTTCTTATCAAAGCAATTTAGTCCATTAGTCAACAAGATTTTAAAATAAGGGCTACAAGCCTCTTCTGTACAGAGAACTCTAACGTTTGTCATGTCAACCATATTGATTACTATTCAGAACCTTGACTATCTGGTTCCTAAATTCTTAAGCTGGGTTTACACGCTGCAACATCGCAAAGGACATCGCTGTAACGTCACCGGTTTGGTGACGCAATAGCGACCTCCCTAAGTCTCTGCTAAGTCTCTGGTGAGCGTTCAAACAGGCAAACCTGGCCAACAACTCAACAGCGATCCGGACCTGCAGAGCGACCTAGCTGGTTGTTGGGGACGTTGATAAGCAGCCTTTTGAAAGGGAAGTTGCTAACAAAGTCGCTGAAAAGGATTCACACACTGAAACTTCATGCTGCACAGCGGGAAACAAAGGACCTAGGAATGGTCCTGAACGATTTGTAACGATTACAACTTCACAGCAGGGGCCGGGTCGCTGATAGGTTTCACACACTGCAACATCGCAAACAACATCGCTATTGCGTCACAAAACCGGTGACGTTACAGCGATGTCGTTTGAGATGTTGCAGTGTGTAAACCCAGCTTAAGCCTTAACAATAACTACAAAAATCAAGGAGCTCCTGAAACAATGGGGTTGTTCTTAAATTCAGGTGAGGAGGGTCTTCATTTTGCCCAGTTTTAACATTTAGAGGTCAATGTCCTTCTAAGATGATATTGGATGACTATAGTCTATGATAATACTATATTTCCTGTGTAGATATAATAATAATAATAATATTTATTTCATTTATTTATATAGTGCTGTTAATTCTACAGAGCTTTACATACATGACAACTCTGTCCCCATTGGGGCTCACAATCTAGGTTCCCTATGAGTATGTTTTTGGAATGTGGGAGGAAACCGGAGTACCCGGAGGAAACCCACGCAAGCATGGGGAGAACATACAAACTCCTTGCAGATGGTGTCCTTGGTGGGATTTGAACCCAGGACCCCAGCGCTGCAATACTGCAGTGCTAACCACTGAGCCACCGTGCTGCCTATCATATCCCACTGTCCTTTTTCCTACATTGGTGATGCCTAGCACCATAGATTCATTGAATTATAATTATATAAAGAAAGAAGTACAAAAGTTTTTTTTCAGAAGCTCTCTTTGGGTCAAACCCTTAAAATAATGTAGTGTGATGAAGAACCTAGGCCAAAAGAGGTTTTCCCTAACTTAGTTCTAGATATATGCAATTTACAATTTAATAAAAATACAGAACATTCTTAAATGGATTTACAGATTCTGAAAAAAATCTTTTCCGAGATTAAATCTCTCCTGATAATCATGATGAGTAGTGACAGAGCCCAATATCGGCTTGGTAAGCGTTGTGTGTCCAATCTTACTTCCTGTTGTAATATTACATATTGCCCATGGCTCATGGATCGGGATCCCAAGTTAGCATCTTGTACGGGGTTCAGGTGGAAATATTTTTTTAAAGAGGTACTCCAGAGGATAATTTATTATATTACTTATTCAATGGAGAGGGGCAAATGCTGATGTGATATTACCAGAGACAACTGTATTATGGGATGACACATTCCTTCTGCTATTTAATACTGTGAAGCAGTGTGAAGTGGAATAGAACAACAGCCCTTGAAATAGCAATAGGAAATTAGAGACAATCTAGGAATGAATGAACACTAAAACCAGTGACATCTGAAGTGGATAAAATTGTCACCAAAGTGATGTCTAAAAATGTATCCTCATTGCATAGATTTGCTGAGTGCCGTGGTTTTCTTACATTCACAAAGTGATTAACTTTGATTCCTGCTACAATAGTGCCTGTCATGGAATGGGATACAATAGGCAGCAAATTATCAGTTGTCATTCAAATCTTATGTGTTGGAAGCAAGAAAAATAGGCAAGGATCTGAGCACCTTTAACAAGGGTCAAATTTTGATGGCTAGTTGATCAGGTCACATCATCTGCAAAACGTCAAGCCTGGTAAGGTGCAATCAATATGTTGTAGTTATCAACCACCAAAAGTACAGCTGAGACGCTCCTGTCCGGAGAGTGTCGGGCCGTGTTGGGTGATGTGATGCGAGACTTGCGCGAGTTACACAAGTGTGACTCTGGCCTAAGGATGGACAAGTGAGTCATGAATGTGCAAGATTCAACGTTTTAAGTTACTATTTGTGAAACTCAAATCCCACAAATAGCTTATATACACTACTCGCAAAAATGTGAAAAGGGAGAGGAAAAACGATCAAACGTCCATAAGGTGAAAAAGAAATCTTTTATTGACCAGTGCTGAAGTGGACACACAGATAAAATTAATATTAAAACACCAAACAAGGACCAACCGGCAATGAATATAGTCACAGAATTTAATAAATGCCAGACCTTGAACGAGCATTAGATGACATAATGATGATGTGTACATCGGCATACATGTAGATTTATAATGCGCATAACCACATATATCATAAATGTGGCGCTATAATACTAGCCCATATCACAAATAATAATACTGTCAAAGGACAAGCATTCATAATGTGCTTGATCATATATATCATGGGTACAGTACTACAGTGTTAGCCTATATTACAGACATTGCTGCTGTCAAAAGTCTGGCATAAATCACGTGGATAAGTCTATATATATGCACGCCACTGTGTAGCTATGGCAAAAAAAATCACCACTGAATGAGGGAGTAAAGAAGGGATGATAACATAAGTCCCATAAGGCAGATTGCCCCAATTTAGCCCGCAGCATAGATCAAAGATAACGGTGGGTGATATACGTATAAACACAGAGCGGCAAGGAGCTTACCACGTGTATAGCAGGATGGAGGGTGATTAAGCCAGAAGATCAGCTTACCCAAGGATAACGGTGGATGATATAAATATAAGCACAGAGCGGCAAAGCAGCTTACCACGTGTATAACAAGATGGAGGTTGATCAAGCCGGAAGATCCGCCTACCCGACGGCCGTTTCGGCAACCGCCTTCGTCAGGGGGGGTGGAGCTATGCTGCCTGGCCGGCTCTAATAAGAAGGACATGCACCAATCGCGATCCGGCATCACTTACGTGACGCATGCGTTGCCACAGCAACCCGCGACGCCAGCCGAACACCGCATCAAGGGCCGGTGACGTCAGATCACATCATGTGATCCGACGAAACCCGCCCCCGTAGACACAGCAATCCGGAGGACGCCGCGTGCAAAGAGGCACGCATGCGTACAAGTGGTCCACATGGAGATAGGTTGTAAAATATAAGTGGGAATCGTGTTGGATTCTAATAGGGAGTTCTCAAAGGGATCTTAATATATATTGTTACATGGCATATAGAACATACATGCATCATAGGTCACAGTTTAGATTTCAATACAGAACCTTTAGTTATGGTTCTAAGTATACAGCAAATATACTGTTTTGAGGAATGCAGGACATATAAGACCATAATGATAACATAGCTATAGTAGTGGAAAACACAATCATATATCAGCAATAATATCATAATCACAAATGGACAAAAGGCCATATAGTTGTAGTCAAGGACTATACAAAGAATATATATTACATCGCACAAACACAGTATATATACAAACAAGAATCAGTCTAATATATACCAATATACATATAAAACAAGTCTGATTATACATGAATGCGGATATCAATTATGGATAATCATGATATTTTATGATAATGTATGATAGTGTGGAAGGGAGGGGGGGGGGGGAAGAGGGGGGAAATCTTTTTTGTCACGAGTAAGTTTGGATAATTGGACCTCATGGATCCTCTTTACAATTGTATCCAATTTTTTCTCAATCTGAGTTTCATATGTCAAAATTTTGTCCTCAGGACATAGTGTACGAAACAGTGTCTGTTTCTCATCCAAAGATTGGTCCAATGTAGTGAGGGAGTCAGAGTTTAACCCAATCAGTAGTTTCATCAATGTACAGGAACATGTATTACACGCTTCTTCCCATTTGGAAATAAAAGCATCATCATCCACAATGAAGCTAGGAGTGACCCGAATACGGAGCCCTCGTGGAATGAGGTTATGTGATAGATACTTTTCCAAAAACATACGATTCCACCATAGTTTGGTACGTTTAATTAGCATGCGTTGGATTTCAGACCAAAGGTCCTCCAAATCGTGGTCTCCTCCTGACGGAATCGAAACTGTTGGTCCACTAAAAGCCTGATCAATTTGTTGGAGCCAAGCAGATTCTTTAGCTCTGTAGTCCATATTGCCTGTGTAATAGTCTGTGCCAAACACAGTTAAATGCTGCAGGTTATAAACAAAAAGAACACACAGGAAAAAAGGTTGCATTTTTATCGTGATGCATACGCTAATATGAGTATAAATCCCTGGTCTCCTTCATGATTTTTAATTATATTTTTTTATGTTTCCTTGTTTTTACTTGGTTTTAATTGCACCTTTTTCTATGCTGCTCTCTGTAGGCTCGCTGATTATTGTTATGGGCACTACTTTTGGAACTTTTCTCTCGGACATAGCTACATTCCGGATTCCAGAAGAACAGGATTCTAAGGACTACGCATTCATCTTGACCACCCTCCCTCCCCTTCCCCCCCCCCCATCTATATATTGTATTAAGGTCTCTAGATTGTGACCTAATAGTATAGTCATCATTAATCTTCGCTTTTGGGTCATGGGTTTGGGTTGCGGCGGGTCTAGGGATAAGTATGGGCGGTCATTGGATAGCAATATACTATATAATTTGATCTCGTAGGCAAGATAATTCCTACTAGTATATGGCCCTACCTATTCTTAACTATAACTATGTACTACTTGAGTGTTATTATGTATTATTAGCTTGTGGCCTACCTTATCACATAATCCTTTCCCCCCCCCCTCCCTCCCTTTCACACTATCATACATTATCATAAAATATCATGATTATCCATAATTGATATCCGCATTCATGTATAATCAGACTTGTTTTATATGTATATTGGTATATATTAGACTGATTCTTGTTTGTATATATACTGTGTTTGTGCGATGTAATATATATTCTTTGTATAGTCCTTGACTACAACTATATGGCCTTTTGTCCATTTGTGATTATGATATTATTGCTGATATATGATTGTGTTTTCCACTACTATAGCTATGATATCATTATGGTCTTATATGTCCTACATTCCTCAAAACAGTATATTTGCTGTATACTTAGAACCATAACTAAAGGTTCTGTATTGAAATCTAAACTGTGACCTATGATGCATGTATGTTCTATATGCCATGTAACAATATATATTAAGATCCCTTTGAGAACTCCCTATTAGAATCCAACACGATTCCCACTTATATTTTACAACCTATCTCCATGTGGACCACTTGTACGCATGCGTGCCTCCTTGCACGCGGCGTCCTCCGGATTGCTGTGTCTACGGGGGCTGGTTTCGTCGGATCACATGATGTGATCTGACGTCACCGGCCCTTGACGCGGTGTTCGGCTGGCGTCGCGGGTTGCTGTGGCAACGCATGCGTCACGTAAGTGATGCCGGATCGCAATTGGTGCATGTCCTTCTTATTAGAGCCGGCCAGGCAGCATAGCTCCACCCGCCCTGACGAAGGCGGTTGCCGAAACGGCCGTCGGGTAGGCGGATCTTCCGGCTTGATCAACCTCCATCTTGTTATACACGTGGTAAGTTGCTTTGCCGCTCTGTGCTTATATTTATATCATCCACCGTTATCCTTGGGTAAGCTGATCTTCTGGCTTAATCACCCTCCATCCTGCTATACACGTGGTAAGCTCCTTGCCGCTCTGTGTTTATACATATATCACCCACCGTTATCTTTGATCTATGCTGCGGGCTAAATTGGGCCAATCTGCCTTATGGGACTTATGTTATCGTCCCTTCTTTACTCCCTCATTCAGTGGTGAATTTTTTTGCCATAACTACACAGTGGCATGCATATATATAGACTTATCCACGTGATTTATGCCAGACATTTGACAGCAGCAATGTCTGTAATATAGGCTAACACTGTAGTACTGTACCCATGATATATATGATCAAGCACATTATGAATGCTTGTCCTTTGACAGTATTATTATTTGTGATATGGGCTAGTATTATAGCGCCACATTTATGATATATGTGGTTATGCGCATTATAAATCTACATGTATGCCGATGTACACATCATCATTATGTCATCTAATGCTCGTTCAAGGTCTGGCATTTATTAAATTCTGTGACTATATTCATTGCCGGTTGGTCCTTGTTTGGTGTTTTAATATTAATTTTATCTGTGTGTCCACTTCAGCACTGGTCAATAAAAGATTTCTCTTTCACCTTATGGACGTTTGATCGTTTTTCCTCTCCCTTTTCACATTTCCATTATGCGATTTGTCCAGTATGGATATGTAGTCAATGGTTGCACTATATAAGGGATTTATACTCATATTATCGTATGTATCACGATAAAAATGCAACCTTTTTTCCTGTGTGTTCTTTTTGTTTATAACTCGCAAAAAGCTAGTGTTATTTGGCTTACGATTGAAGTTTATGTAAAATGTATAAAGTTCATGGTTCAGTGATATTTTATCATGAAAGAAGGGAATTTAGGTAGAAGCATACAATGGTGGTTTCCATATCTTAAAGGGAATCTGTCAGGTTCAATATGCACCCAAAACCACAAGCAGTTCTGGGTACATATTTCTAATCCCTGCCTAACCGTCCCTGTATACACTAGTATTTCTAAAGATCTTTTACCGTATCCTAATTAGCGAGGGGACTAGTCTCCTGGGTGTTAGCTCCATTAATATATTAGTACGTCCCTGTGTGGGTGTGCTATCATGCTAATGAATGTGCAGCATCACAGGATGATCTCACTCACCTCTCCGCCGCCATTGTGTCTGACACTGGATTTAGGCTCAGTGCGCATGACCCCGGAGTTTTGGTCATGCGCACTATGAAGCCGGGTGTACGAGTCCTGGATTCAAACTGAAGTAGTGCGCATGACCGAAACTCTGGAGTCATGCGCACTGAGCCAAAATCCAGCGTCGGATGCGATGGTGGTGGGGAGGTAAATGAAATAGTAGTCCCCTTGCTTATTAGCATATGGTAAAAGATCTTTAGAAATACTTTTTCTAAATATCTCTTTATCTATGCTAGTGTATACAGGGACTGTTAGGCGGGGATTAGCAATATGCACCCAGGACTGCTCGTGGTTCTGGATGTATATTGGACCTGACAGGTTCCCTTACAATTTATTGAAACAAAAGGAAATAACAGTGGTGGGTATACCCCAAAAAATATCAATGTCTCAATAACTTGTCATCTGGCCTTGCGCATCAATTACACCATGACAATGATGTCTCCTGCTGTTCACAAGTGGAGTTGTTTTCTGCTGAGATATGGCATGCCACTATTCTTGCAGGGCGGCCCTCAGGTTATTGAGGTACTCGGATACAGAGTTACGAGCCTCTACATGGTGACTTAGCTGATGCCATAGGTTTTCTATGGGATTCAGGTTAGGAGAAGTGCTGGCTGCTCCATTGGAAGTACCCCAATTTCCAGCAGCTGTTCACTAATGATGCGACCTCGATGAGCTGGAGCATTCTTGTCCATGAAGATGAAATTAAAAAGAGCAGAAGTTGACTCAATCTTTGCATTATGTGTCCATATGTGCCACAATGTAGAACAGAAAGAGGAGAAGTGAAGTGTCTGAGGACTTGAGAACCAAAATTGTTGAAAAATATCAACAATCTTAAGATTACAAGTCTATCTTCAGAGATCTTGATGTTCATTTGTCCACGATGCGCCACATAATCAAGACAGTACTGTAGATAATCTCCCTGGACTTGGAAGGCAGAGGAAAAAAATGATAAAAGGTTAAGACAGAAGATAGTTGGAATGGTGGCTAAGCAGCCCCAATTAAGTTCCAAAGAAAATCAAGCTATCCTGCAGCTCCGGGTGCATCAGTGTCAGTGCAAGCTATCCATAGATAATTGAATGAAATGACATGCTAAGGCTGGAGACCCATGAGGACCCCACTTCTGACACATACTAAAAAAAAAGATAGAATGCAGTTTGCCAAAATGTGAGTAAGCCAAAAATATCCTAGGAAAACGTCTTGTGGACACATTAGACCAAGATAGAGTTTTTTGGTAAAGCACATCATTGTACTGTTTACAAAAAAAATGGATATGATACCTACAAAGAAGAGAACATAGTACCTACAGTCAAAGATGGTGGAGGTTCAAAAATGTTTTGGGGTTATTTTGCTGCGTCTAGCACTGGGTGTCTTGACTGTGTGCAAGGCATCATGAATATTGATCAGGGAATACTTAATATTCGGGAAGGATTATACGTACCGAATACCTAGTACCATTCCAGTATTTGTCATGGATAACGAACCTATTGCAAGTCAACGAGGAACTCGAACATTTTTCTGAGAAACCTTCAAGAAAAATGCTCTGGTTCCCCAATGACTTCCATTAGGTTTGTTATTCATGACGAACACTTGACTAGTACTAGGTATTCGGTATGAATAATCTGAACTCATATTTAGTATTTGCTCAGGACAATGACCCCAAACATTCTTCAAAAAGCGCCCAGAAATGGATGGAAACAAAGCTCTGGAGAGTTTGGAAGTGACCAGCAATGAGTCGAGATCTAAATCCCATTAAACACTTTAGAGCAATATTAAAATTACTGTTGGGAAAAGTCGCCTTCAAATATGAGAGTCCTGCAGCAGTTTGCAAAAGTAGAGTGGTCCAACATTCCAGTTCAGAGTAGTGATGGGCAGTCCGGCTCTTTTTGGTGATCTGGTTCCCATGGCTCCGTTCACCAAAAAGAGTCGGCTCTTTCAGCTCATTCTCTGCTCCTTATTAAATATGTGTTCACCCCAGGTGAACACATATTTAAGATTATAGTAACGCCGCTGAAACCCTGCCCACCCGTGGCTAAGCCCCGCCCACTTACAAGAGCCCAATTAGATTGCTGAGTAGGCGGAGTTTAGCCACGGGTGGGCGGGGTTTTGAAGGCTAAAAGAGCCGTTTAGATATTTTAGCGGCTCACAGTGGTGATCCGGCTCCTGTCGTTCACAGCAGGGAGCCGGATCTTTGTGTCGGATCGTTCACGACCGACACATCACTAATTCAGAGGTGTAAGAAGCTTGTTGATGGTTATAGGAAACGATTAATTGCAGTTATTTATTCCAAAGGGTCTGTAAATAAATATTAAGGTGAGTGCCAACAATTTTGTCTGACCCAATTTAGGGGTTTTGTGTGAAATTATGTCCAATTTGCCTTTTTTACTTTGTTTTTTTCTGTCTTGCTCAAGACACACAAAAGAAATAAACGCATAGAGCAAAATGTGCATGAGTACAATAATTTTCTGGGAGAAATACTTCATTTTCTGGGACAATTTCATAAATATGTATAATTATATATATATACATATACCACACATAAATGTACAGCATATATATATATATATATATATATATATATATATATATATATATATATATATATATATATATATACATACATATATACATACACACACACACACACACACACACACACACACCTATATAGGTATATAAACATTTGAGGTTCTATGCGATTCTGAAGCCTGGTGGATGGAGTAACATAGAATCTGACATACTAATACAATTGTTACAGTGGGTTTAAAGTGACAAATGACACACAATCTCTCTCTACACACACTTGAATTCAGAAATCTTCATAACTGTAAATCATATAAATTAAAGATGAATAAAGTTAATGAAACTCCAGGCATCCAGTGTTTGGTTTCTGTTAATAGGCATTAATATAAGTATCAGATGCAATTGCCGGAGGGCAAAACTAGAGAATAATATTTTATGTAAATGAGATTTCAACGTAAAGGTGTATGTATCATTAAACAGATAAATGTTCTGTGAAGAAAACAAAACGGATAAGCCTTTTGCGCTGATTATTTTGGGTAAAATCTCACAAATGCATATATGATTGATATAGCTACTAAAAGTACCGTAATTAACTTACAGTGACACAGTGATATTGTATTCTGACTGCTGTTATTGCATGCAGGGAATAAAACACCACGAGATATGAGTCTCCCTGCAATTCAATCTCATCACCTTAATAAAGATCTCAAATATGGCGGTTTGTAATATAACAGCGCAGCCTGGAATATAAAGCGGGGCCCGAGTCAGATGCTTCATATGGCACCTATTGTATGTATTGCTATACTAAAACTTTGTGAAAGAACAGCAGCTAGGTCAGAACATAACTGTTCCAAGTGTTAGGGCTGAGAATTTCTTTATTACCTGCTGTCCACTCTAACATTACGGTATGTGTTGAAAATTTTAATAACTGGTATTGTTGTTCAGCTCCATTTATTTAAATAGGGGCTGAATTACAATACAAAATATAGTACCAAATATTTGGACATACCTGTTCATGCAATGGTTTCCTTGTTCTTAATGAAATGTGCACATTGTAGATTCAGAAAGAAGGCAGCAAAAGCACAGAAAAACACATATGGATGGAAGGAGAAAACACACACACACACACACACACACACACACACACACACACACGAAATAAACCAGATGTGTTAAATCCTAGATTCCTCAATGTACTCCCATTTTAAACTGATAACCGCTTTAATCGCAAATAGATTTATCAGGTTATAACCTGGAATGGCTGTCAACAGTCTTGAAGGAGTTTCCAGAGATGCTGAGCCCTTGTATTTGAGCACTGAGCTACAGATGTCAACTGCTCTACTGTCCAGTCATTGTTATACTTGGCCGAAAACAAGTCTCCCCTTCTTATTTGCGATCCTCAATAGTGACTTGCTTCTTTGTACAATTCAGCCATAAAGGTCTGTTCTTACTGTCTCCTTTGAATAATTGATGTTGAGATATATCTTCTATTTGAGGTCTATGCATCATTTATGAGAGTTTTTATCTAAGATGCTGTCAGTTTGTGGTTTTTAAGGCTGGTAAGTCTGAAGAACTTATCCTCTGCAGCAGAGGTAATTCTTGGGGTGATCCTTATTACAGCCAGTTTCATCAAGACATTGATAGTTTTCATACCTTCAAGGATCTAGCAATTTTCTGGATTGTCTGACCTTCATGTCCTGACAGACTGTTGATAGTAAGTAAATTAATTAATTTGAACATAACTGTAAAAAAAAACCCACACATACAGCTGCCCGCTAAAATGCTAACAATGAATAAGGGAACTCTGGTATTGCATTACTGCTATAGGTATATTAAAAAAAAAAAAAAAAAGATATTTAGCTTACGTTTTGATCAATGCATGTGAGCCCAGTCACCATGGCAAGGTATATCTCAATATACCGGGACCCTAACTTTAAATGTCACTACCTAGGTTAAAAACCTATATGACTGGGCAGCTACACTCCAACTATAAAGGGGAATGAATACTGCCTGGTTACAGGTCAGAGGGCTCAGTCAGAAAAAAAAATGCACTACAAAATATATCAAAAAGACTGACCCACACATCCAACAGATGTGAATGGGTGCCAGGTGAAACAATAATATAACTATAAAATACATACAGCTGCCCTCTAGAATACTAAAAATGAATAACGGAACCCTGGTATTGCAATACTGCTATAGGAATATTTGAAAAAAAGAGATATTTAGCTTCAGCACTGGCCAATGCATGTGAGCCCGGTCACCATTGCAAGGTATATCTCAATATACTGGGAACCTAACTTGAAATGCCACTATCTGGGTTAAAAATCTACACCTTTTTGATATATTTGTAAAAAAAAAAAAAAAAAAAAAAGACATGAAGTGCATTCATAAATACTACACATTGGTCTACTAATTCTAAGCAAAATTTACTAAATTTACAAAAACAAATAGGAGGTTCTTATTTAAGATTTTAATCAAAGTGTGTAAGCCCACTGTCATATCAAAGTGACCTTTTTAAGGTGGTTTCTAGGTATATGAATGCATTGCAACCACTGCTGCTGCAGTAGGTGCCCAACAGCCCTCTCTGATTCCAGGCAAATACCCCTTGGCTCCAGGACACACTGTCTCACAAATACAGAAACAATAGTGACCAGACCACACATCACCACCACCGAGCCAAGTAAAAGATCACAAAAGTTCACCTTTCCATGTTGTCTGACAACAGAGTGTAAGCAAAAGGCTGAGACTCTTTGTAGTCTCTTGTAATATTAAAAACACTTAGGTTTAAAACCTGGATCCTTCACCAGCCTAAAATTGAAACACTATAGGATAGGTCACAAATATCATAGTTACGGATGACCCCCAACCCCATAGGTCAATGTAAGAGTTTATTGTTGGATCATTTCTACCAATGATCTAATATATGAAGATCCAGCTTTAGTACTCAACATTACATACAAAAGCTGCAGCATGTTCCTGGGCTGAACGGTAGTGGAGGTTTTTGAAAAGCACGTCTTTGTAACTGGCTTCTACAGAGAACAAAAAAAATCAATGACACACTTTAGAAATATATATTTCTATACACCTCTAAAGGAGACATTTTAGTGCACTAAAAATAAAATACCTTACCTGTCTTCCATGGCATACACATAATAGGTGTGAACAATATCAACGTGAACAAAGGCATCAACACTAGAACATACAAATATTAACTGCAATTTTCTAAAATTATATATATCTTTACCAAGAAAAAGTATATACTGTATGTATAATAGATAGAGCTTTAAAGAGAATCTGTCAACAAGTTTTTGCTATCCCATCTGAGAGCAGAGACACTGATTCCAGTGATATGTAACTTAGTGAGCCGCGTGTTGTCATTTTGATAAAATCACTTTCCTTTGATGTAGGTTTACAAGTTTAATTAATGCTTAGCTCTGGTCCCACACCTACTGCTGCGGGGGCTGATCAGGCGCAGCGGTGGATCGGGGGCACTTACCAAATGGCACTTGCAGGGATCCCTCTCCTCAGCTTTCACGGATGGAATGAAGTTGAGGGAAGTGGTCACCTACAGGTCACTGGCCCCAGATCCAAGGAGATTGGAGAGATCGGTCACAAGGCCGATCTCTCCAATCAGAGCTGGGGGCGGGTGAAACAAAGTTCATGCAGCTATAGCCAATGATCAGTGCTATAGCTGCACTGATCATGGCTGGATTTCAATGTTTCAGCCATTTTCAATGGCTGAAACATCACAGTGGCTGTGATTGGCATCAGCCAATCACAGCCTCCGTAGGTTTGGGGGGGAGACACCACCCCTCCTGAGGTCAAGCAGAGGTCCCCTCCTCCCCAAATCTAAGGTGGACGTATTTTTTACCCCCAAAATGCCGCCCCCCTGACACGTGCCGCCCGGGGCGGGCCACCCTGTTATGATCCGGAACCATTGAAGACCACCATAAATCATTGGTAAAAGGTGACAAGAGCATTGGCAACTAATCTGGCTGCCATCCCCTTACTAACCATCACAACTAGAAGTAGCCGAGGGGTGAACTAACATCCTGTGCACCGCGAACCTGGCCGGAGAACTAGCTATCCTAAAGGAAGGAAAGATGAATAACTCTGCCTCAGAAAATAGACAAAGAATAGCAAGCCCCCCACATTCAAAGACTGCGGTCATATAGGAAAACACAATAAACAGATAGATGATAGGATTAGCAAAATGTGAGGCCCCCACTGACTAAAATAGGAAAGGACAGGAAAGGGGCTGATGGTGGCCAGAGAAAAACCCTGCAAAATTCCAAATTCCTGATAGTACAAAAAGGCCCTCAGATCGCACGATCTGCACTCCGTCCTATACCAGGCGCTCTTGTCATACCAATGAACAGAAAACAAGAATCATTACAAATTAAAAAAAAAACCACAAACACATGGACTTATAGGAGCTATACTCCAAACAGAACTGCAGGGAGTTTCCCAGCTAAGCAACTGAGAGGGAAGATCCCTGCATGCCAATAAACTGAACACAACCACAGCAAAAGACAAACCCAGATAAAAGTAAAAGAACCAAACAACAAATAAAGAGCAAGCACTTATCTGGGGTAGATGTGGTGTGGAGCAGAATGAAGCAGGCTGGTGAACAAAGGACAACTGACATCCGGCATAGCCTGCTATCAGACCAGGATTTAAATAAGCAGAGAGTTAGCAATGGAAACTCCCATAGCTCAACACACCTGGTCTATGTCCAAACCATTCCTGGCCACAACAGGGAGCCTCCCAGCAGCCAAAGCATAACTGACATTCACAACAGTACCCCCCCTTGAGGAGGGGTCACCGAACCCTCACCAACGCCACCGGGTCGCTCGGGATGAGCATGATGGAAGGTGCGAACCAACCTGTCCGTATGAATGTCAGAAGCCACAACCCAAGAGTTATCCTCTGCCCATAACCCTTCCATTTCACAAGGTACTGAAGCTGATGCCTACTGCGACGGGAATCCAGAATTTTTTCAACCTCATACTCCAGACCCCCTTGTACCAAATCAGGGTCAAGAGGCGCTGCTGCAGGAACGGTTGGCTCCACATGTTTCTTCAACAAGGACTTATGGAAGACATTGTGAATCTTAAATGACACAGGCAGAGTCAAACGGAAAGATACCGGGTTGATAATCTCCGAAATCTTATAAGGTCCAATAAATCTGGGCTTAAATTTAGGAGATGGAACTCTCACAGGAATATTTTTAGAGGACAACCACACCATGTCCCCCACTTTAAACTGGGGACCAACAGTCCGACGCCGGTTGGCAAACTTTTGGGCAGTTTCTTGGGACGGAAATAATTTATCCACTACCTGCCCCCATATCTGCTGCATTCTGTTTACCACCGAATCCACCCCTGGACAGTCAGACGCCTCAAGCTGCCCTGAGAGGAATCTGGGGTGATACCCAACATTGCAGAAAAAGGGGGACACCAATGTGGTAGAGCTAGCTCTATTATTAAGGGCAAATTCAGCCAAAGGCAAAAACGAAACCCAGTCATCTTGATCTGCAGAAACAAAACACCGTAAATAGGTCTCCAGGGTGTGGTTAGCCCTTTCAGTCTGACCGTTGGTCTGAGGATGAAACGCCGAGGAGAAAGACAGCTGACCATCCAATTTGGAGCAAAAAAAATCCTCCAAAACCTGGATACAAACTGCACCCCTCTGTCAGAAACAATGTTTTCCGGAATACAATGCAAACGAACAACATGTTGGAAAAACAAAGGCACCAACTCTGATGAAGACGGCAACTTAGATAGGGGAACCAAGTGGACCATCTTGTAGAATTATCACAGATCACAGTCATTTTCTGAGAGACGGGAAGCTCTGAAATAAAATCCATAGAGATGTGCGTCCAAGGTTTCTTAGGTACCGGCAAAGGCAATAATAGCAAACTAGAACGTGAACAACAGGGCTTGGACCTAGAACAAACTCCACACGACTGCACAAAATGACGGACATCCCGGGCCGGGGAAGGCCACCAAAAAGAGTGGCTCACAAGATCCCGAGTACCAAAAATGCCAGGATGACCCGCCAAAATAGAGCAATGAACCTCAGAGACAACTCAGTCTCTCCATTGGTCCGGGACAAACAGTTTCCCTGTAGGACATCTCTCAGGTTTATCCCCCTGAAATTCCGCCAGTGCCAACCGCAGATCAGGCGAAATGGCCGAGAAAACTACACCATCATTCAGGATAGTAGACGGCTCGACAACCTCCAAAGAGTCAGCACAGAAACTCCTGGAAAGGGCATCGGCCTTAACATTCTTGGTGCCCGGCAAAAAAGAGACCACAAAATTAAACAGGGTAAAAAACAAAGCCCACCTGGCCCACCTTGGCCGATTCCAGATAGGTAAGATTCTTGTGGTCCGTAAGCACCACAACTTGATGTCTAGCCCCCTCCAACCAATGCCTCCACTCTTCAAATGCCCACTTCATAGCCAATAATTCCCGGTTCCCCACATCATAATTCCGTTCAGAAGGAGCAAACTTCCGAGAGAAAAAGGCACAGGGCTTAAGTTTACCCGAAGTAGCGCCTCGTTGAGACAGAACAGCTCCAGCTCCGATCTCTGAGGCATCGATCTCAACTTGAAATGGGCGAGACACATCAGGTTGCTGCAGGACTGGGGCAGAAGTGAATAGCCTTTTAAGCTCCTGGAAGGCCACAATCGCCTCTGGGGTCCAATGCTCTGCATCAGCTCCCTTCTTGGTCAAATCTGTCAGAGGTTTGACAATGGCAGAAAAGTTGGCTATAAATTTACGGTAAAAATTAGCAAACCCCAAAAACTGCTGCACGGATTTCAGAGAAGTCGGTTGCACCCAGTCAAAAATAGCCTGAACCTTAACCGGGTCCATTTCGATAGCGGAGGGAGACAAGATGAAGCCCAAAAAGGAAATCCTTTGCACCCCAAAGAGGCACTTTGACCCCTTAACGTACAGTGCATGATCCTTAAGTATCTGAAAAACAGCCCGTACTTGCCAACATGAGAGTCCCAATCATCAGAAAAAAATCAAGATGTCATCCAAATACACAATCAAAAATTTACCAATAAGGTCCCGAAAAATATCATTCATGAAGGCCTGGAAGACGGAGGGTGCATTAGTGTTCCCAAAAGGCATCACTAGGTACTCAAAATGCCCCTCAGGAGTATTAAAAGCCGTCTTCCATTCATCACCCTCCTTAATACGGATGAGTTATACACGCCCTTGAGATCCAGTTTCGTAAACCATTTGGCGCTCTTCACTCTAGAGAAAAGATCAGACATCAGAGGCAAAGGGTACTGATATTTGACCGTAATTTTATTAAGAAGACGGTAATCAATACAAGGCCTCAATGACCCATCTTTCTTAGCAACAAAGAAAAAGACAGCATCCAAAGGAGAAGATGAGGGCCGAATGTGCCCCTTCTCCAATGATTCCCTGATGTATGACCGCATGGCATCATGTTCAGGCACAGACAAGTTGAAAATCCGCCCCTTAGGAAATTTACAACCCGGCACCAGCTCAATGGCACAGGCACAGTCACAGTCCCGGTGTGGGGGCAGAGAATCAGATTCCTGGTCATTAAATACATCACGGAAACCAGACAAGAAGGCCGGAACATCAACTACCTGAGCAGACGTGGACGACACGGAAAGGTCCTGATGCAAACCTTGACAACCCCAACTAGCTACCAACAAGGATCTCCAGTCAAGAACTGGATTATGGGTCTGCAACCACGGAAATACCAGTACCAAGGTATCCTGTAGATTATGCAATACTAAAAATGTACAAGTTTCCTGATGCGCTGGTGCAACTCATAGGCACCTGGGTGCAAAATTGGGGTTTTTCTGCCAAAGGGTAGCATCAATGCCCCTTAAAGGAATAGGAGCTTGCAAAGGAACCATGGGGAAACCACAATCCCTAGCAAACCCAAAATCCATCAAATTGAGCGCTGCCCCTGAGTCCACAAAGGCAAATGCAGAAAAGGAAGACAATGAGCAAATCAATGTGACTGACAAAAGAAACTTTGGTTGCAAAGAACCCACAGTAACAGAAGTAGCCAATCTCCTTTCACGTTTAGGGCAGACAGATGTTATGTGAAGCGTCTCCACAATAGAAGCACAGTCTATTCTTCCGTCTGAACCCCTGCCGACTAGCATTAGAAAGGACCCTATCACACTCCATAGGCTCCCAAGGCTGTTCCACAGGCACAAAACCAGCAGGTATCTTCCTGCGCTCACGTAACCGCCTATCGATCTGAATGGCCAAGGTCATAGAGGCATCAAGACCAGAAGGGATGGGAAATCCTACCATTACATCCTTCACAGTATCAGCAATACCCTTCCAAAAATGAGCCGCAAGCGCATCATTCCATTTGGTAAGGACCGCCCACTTTCAAAATTTCTGACAAAACGTTTCTGCAGAATCCAAACCCTGAGTTAAGGACAACAAGGCCTTTTCTGCTTGGTCCACAATATTGGGTTCGTCATATAAAAAACCCAAGGACTGAAAAAAGGAGTCCACATCACTGAGAATCGAATCATCAGACGCTAAAGAGAAGGCCCAGTCCTGAGGGTCACCACGCAGAAGGGAGATGACAATCTTAACCTGATGTACGGGATTCCCTGAGGACTTAGGGCGCAGGTCAAAAAATAATTTACAATTATTTTTGAAGCTCAAAAATCTCGACTCACACGTGGAAATACCAAATAAGTAGGTTTTTTTTTATTGGAAAAAGTAGATGTCTCCAGGTTTTTGCTATGTAATCTGAGAGCGCCATGATTTAGAGTCAGAGACACTGATTACAGAGATGTGTTATTGGATGGCAAATGCTGCCATTTTGATACAATCACTGTTTTTTTCTGAAAACAGGTAGGAGGGGGAAAGCTCAACACGAGATAAATAGCTCACTCATGCGATATGCCCAAGGTGGGTGCCGTCAATGCTGGTGTGGCTTAGAACAATAGGAAACTGAAGAAAAATCTCAGCACATCCAAAAAAGGATAAGTAATAAAACAAAAAAAACTTTAAAACAAAAACCCTGAGGGTTAACATGTTTTTGTATTAAAGTTTTTTTCTTTTCTTCCTTATCCTACTTTGCATGTTCTGAGATTTTTCTTCAGTTCACTTATTTTTTCTGTGTCCCTAGGTGACTTGAACCTGTATTGCACTATGTAGTAAGAGTGGCAATTTTTGGTGATGCCCAGCCACTGGATGTGCTTCATTGGAGTACCAAGGTGGCAATGACGAGGGCATTCAATAGTCCTCCAGTTGCACAGTTACAGATCATGTGAGTGTACACAGGGCCCGAAACCACTTTAAAGTAAACTGTCAGAGAATGACGGTGGCATTTAAATAGCTAAATAGAAGCGGGCGGATCTAGCTTTGAGGCAGGTGCTGGCTGACTAACACAGCCGGCAACCACTGTTTATAGGGTGAGCACAGCTCCTCAGCAACTTCCATGCACCCTCTCCCAACGTAGGACGTACTGGTACATCCTTCATTAGGCAAACGTTAAAGTGATCATCCAGGAATAGCAAAAAGATAGCTGGTAGATCCAAAAACAGTGCTACATGTGTCTATTGGATGTGTGTGGTATTATAGCTCTATTTCAAGGTAGAAAGGTATGATGCTGTTTTAGGAAAAACAAAGACAAGTTTTAAGAATGAACCGGACATTAGCCCGGAGTTTCCTAATCTTATTGATAAACATTAATCTTTGTAACAACACTACCACTCGAAGAACCTAGGAAGTTTTTTTTTTTACACAGTTGTCTTAGGCTACTTTCACACATCCGGTTTTTGCTCTGCGGCACAATACGGCGCTCTGCAGAAAAACCTCAACGGTTTTTTTTGCCGCCGGTTGCGGTTATTTTTGCATAGACTTACATTAGTGCCGTATTGTGCCGCATGGGCTTGCGTTCGGTCCGGTTTTTGCCGCATGCGGCAGATTTAGCCGATGCCGCGGCCGGATGGAACGTTGCCTGCAAGTTTTTTGCTCCGGCAAAAAAAAACGCATCGCGCCGCATCCGGCCGCTGAGGCGCATTTTTCAATCCATGCCTATGGACGCCGGATGCGGCGCGATGCGGAAAAAAACACATCCGGCCGCCGCATGCGGTTTCTTCCACTGCGCATGCTCAGTAGCATGCCGCAACCAGAAAAAAACGGACGGGCCGCATGTAAAAACTTATGCAAAGGATGCGGTGTTTTCGCCGCATCCGTTGCATAGGTTTCACAGCCGGATTGAGCCGCACTGCTCAAACCGGATGTGTGAAAGTAGCCTTAGCCTGCCCAAAAAGTCGACAGAACCAGTTGATTTTGGCCAACAATCTAATTTGTAAACACTCTACGTAAGGCCCCTTTCAGACGTCCGTGTTTGATCAGGTACAAGCCACACGCATCGGCATGGTCATATGTGTGTCATCTGTGTTTACATACATGTGAAATCAGTGTGACACATACTGGAGAAAACACGGGTCTTTGAAATAAAAAGATTTTCTATACTCACCTGTATCCAGCGCTGCTTTCTTCGACTTTGCTGTCTCCCGCTTCTGACCCCTGCTCATTATATTCATTGATTATTCACTGCACTGAGGACCTGGAAGCCGGAGCATCGTGAGGCCAGGTAAGTATCCAGGAAGCAGTGTGTGTGCAGTGACGTCCAGGAGGTCATTGGAGTTCCCAATGAACTCTGATGACACCTCCGCTACAGCGGGTGTCACCACGGTGACTTCACGAGTTCATCAGAGTTCATTGGGAACTCCAATGACGACCTGGATGTCACTGCACACACACTGCTTGCTTGCTGAATACTCAATAATATAATGAGCGGGAGTCAGAAGCAGGAGACAGCAGAGCCGCAAAAAACAGAACTGGGTACAGGTGAATATAGAAAATATTTTTATTTCAAAGACACGTGTTTTCTCCAGTACGTGTCACACTGATGTCACACAGATTACATCAGTTTGTGATCCGTATGACACCCGTGCTGCTGGAGAAAAAACAGACATGTCTCAGTGTGGGCGTGCGGGCCACATGGTTCGTCAGAAAACACGGCCGTGTGCGTAACTCCAGAGAATAACATGGGTACGTGTGGCATCTGTGTTAAAAACTGATGTCACACGTTCGAAACAGGGACGTTTGAAAGGGGCCTCAGGCTGATGTCAGGGGAAGAGAGATGGAACAGGTTGGATTTCAACTTACCAAATCCTTAGTTCCCACACAAAATAATTCACTGTTAGTGGGGTCTTGCAATGGCTTATTTCCCTCTCCCTTTAAATAAACATATATAGGCTCAACTGAGCAGACTATGTAATGTACCTCATTGTTCCAGCAATATGTGTCGATTTCAGGAGAAACCCAATGATCAAAACATATCATTAAGGTGCATTTAAGAATATTGCTGCTTTGGGTAAACTTTAGTACGGTCTTCCATGTCCTATTTTTTGGCCGGTATGACTTATGTAAAATCTGGATGCCATAGATCTGATTAAGTTCTGTTCAATAGAATGCTTGGGAGAAATACAGCTTTGATAATATTTCTATTCTGTATATATATCTTTCATTTTTTACATTATTGCAATTTCTTCTTGATACTATAAAAATAGCCAAGATATATCCTGTAGGTTACTGAGTCAATCTGATTAGAAACTTGTCTTATTCTAATAGCATTATTGCTCTCATTTATACCCCCTGGATGGTATTTTAATAGGAAAATGTCAAGTGGAGCAAAGATATAGCATAATATTCTAAGCATGTGCCACAGATTTACATTTTGTAACATCTGTCCCTAATGGGTCATTAATATCCAAAAGTGCCATCTAGAATGCGTTTTTCCTTGTTCCTATAGGCTCCAAGGCCTCAATGTTGTTATAGCCAAAGATTTATGCAACTTTAGATCATTTGGCCTTTTTTTTTTTTTTACATAAAACCAAAAAGTCTTTGGAGCTCCATCCATTGCGGTTTACAAGAACTTGGAATCTGAAGAGGATTTGTTGAACGCTAAAGTCAATAAAGTCTTTGCTGCTTCAGAATGATGTGATCAGTTGCAAGGTATAGTCTGATCATGCAACATTTTTCATGTGTTGAAATGCTATCAGAAATGCTTAAACCCCTTTATAACCAGGCTATTTTCAGGTTTTTTCATTTTTTTCTCCTTCCCTTCTTCCAAGTGCCATACTTTTTTTTTTTTTTTTAAACGTATCAGGGCTTTTTTTGGAGGAACAAGTTGTACTTTTGAATGACACCTCATTTTATAATGTGATGAACTGGTAAGCAGGGAAAAAAATTCCAAGTGCTTTAACCCTTCTAACGTTCAAACAAAAAAAAAATTAATTTAAAAATGGTGCTGCTAAGATCAAGTAGACATGTGGGAAATTTTATTTATTAACTATTGTGTGGAATAACTGTGATTTAAAAGGCATAAAAATGAAAAGTTTGAAAATTGCAAAATTTAGATTTTTTTTCCGTCAAATTTTTTATATTTTCATAAACACAAATCATATCAACCAGATTTTACCACTAACATTAAGTACAATATGTCACAAAAAAGCAATTTCAGAATCGCTGGAATATATTGAAGCATTCCAGAGTTATTGCCCGACAATGGACAGAATTGAAAAAAAAATTGGTCTGGTCAGGAAGGTGAAAACAGGATTGGGGGTGAAGGGGTTAAACGTTTCTCAGCAACTTCTCATTCAAACAAGATTTACAAAACCATTTTTTAGGGACCACTTCAAAATTGATTGGATTTTGAGGGGCCTGTCTGACAGTAAATACCTAAAAGTGTAATCATTTGAAAAACTTCACCCTTCAAAGTGCTCAAAATGACAACAAGAAGTTTATTAACCCTCTAGGTGCTTTACATGTATTAAAGGAATGTGGAAGGAAAAAATGAAAATGTAACTTACTACAAAAATATTGCTTTAGCCCCAATTTTTTCATTTTCAACTAGGGTAACAGTAGAAAATGGACCATACAGTCTGTTGAGCAATTCCTCCTGAATAAATCAATACCATATATGTGGTAAGAAAAACAAAAAACAAACTACTCTTTGGGCACACACTAGGGCTCGGAAGTTAAGGAGCACCATTCGACTTTGCAGCACATAATTGGCTGGAATAGATTGCAGATGCCATGTCACATTTAAATAGCCCCGGATATGCCAAAAAACAGCAGAAACCCCACAAGTGCCCCATTTTGGAAACTACATCCCTCAGAGAATTGATTTAGAGGTGTGGTGAGCACTTTGGATCCACAGGGGCTTTGTAGGGCTCGGAAGGGATAGAGCCCCATTTGACTTTTGGATTGCAAATTTAGCTAGAATAGATAGTGGATACTGTGTCGCGTTTGCAGAGCCACTGATGTGCAAAAGCAGTCAAAACCACCCACAAGTAACCCCATTTTGAAAACTTCACACCTTTAGAGGTGTGGTTAGCACCTTGAACCCACAGGTGCTTCATAGCATTTGATAACATTGAGTCAAGAAGATGGAAAAAACCCCAAAACATTTTTCCCATAAAAAGGTTGATTTAGCCGCAAATTTCTAATTTTCAAAAGGGTATCAGGAGAAAATGGACAATACAATTTGTTGTGCAATTTCTCCTAAGTACACCAATAGCCCATAAGTGGTGGAAAACTACTTTTTCACCGCACGGCATGGCTCAGATGGGAAGAAGCTCCATTTGGACTTCGCAGCGCCATTTTTGCTGGAATAGCTTGTGAATGCAATGTCACATTTGAAGAGCCCCTGACATGCCAAAAGAGCAGAAACCCCCACAAGTAACTCCAGTTTGGAAACTACAGCCGTCGAGGAATTCATCTAGGGATGCAGTGAGCAGTTTTAACCCTTTGGTGATTCACAGAATTGTATAACATTGGTCTGAGTAAATGATAAATGCCCATTTTTTTCCAATAAAATGTTGTTTTGGCCTCAAGTTTTTAATTTTCAAAAGTGATAATAGAAGAAAATGAACAGTATGATTTGTATGCAATTTGTCCTGAGTACACAGATACCCCAGATATGGTGGAAAACTACTGTTCTGGTGAACAGCAGGGCTTGGAAGGGTTGGAGAGCCATTGGTAAAGTAGAAGTAAAGGCAGTGCCATACTGGCACTAGGATGCTGAATCCAGGCATAAATTTGATAGATCCGATGGTTTGTTGCTGAAATATCTTTAATCAAAGCTACAGAAATGGACTGCACCTATGATTGATGTGTTCCTCGGGGGCAGGTCTTTGTAGGTCGGGTCCTCGGTGTATATTTCTCCTCCTGTGTCTTGTATTGCATTCCCCATTTTCTTTATTCAAATATTGCGCCATGCCACCATTGCTGCTGTTGAATGTTGCAAGGGCACGTGCGCAGATGTAAGAAAAAAATAAATAAATCTGCGCATGTACCAATACCACTCAGTCTTCTCCACCGTGTCTTCAACAAAATGGCGCAGATTGCGGTACATGCATGCGCGTACTCTGGAGCCATTTTGATGAAAACATAATCCTGTGTCAATATGCATATGCCGCCAAGAGCAGCAATGGCGGTGTGGCATGACTTTTAAAGAAAAAGGGGCAAGCCATAGAGGATGCAAGAGGAGAAATTCACGGAGAGGACCTGACTCACAAAGGCCCGCCCTCATTGCACACGTTAAAATGCAGTGCATTTCTGCAACTTTGATTAAAGATATTTCAGCAATCAAGCATTTGATCTTTCAACAAAAGGTAAGCTTCGATTTAGCATCTTACTGAATGTATGGCACAGCCTTTACTTCATATAGAAAAATCCTGTTGGTTGGTTCCCTTTAAGACAAATATTGGTATGCTCTAACAGGCCACTGTAGCTGGCAGACCCAGGTGTCATTATTTGATCTCAGGTTTTCCATGACAATGATCAGGCCCCAGTGATCACGCTGCGGAGGTCCCGATTGGGTGGAAGAGGGAGCGCACTCCCTATCCCAGCCTCCTAAATGATGTGATTGCAGCATTCAGGGGTTACACAGATAGGGGCTATAACTTAACACAGAGCTTCTGGGGATAATCGTGTGGGCTCTGTGCCCACATGATCACCTTGACTTAAGTCTAGGGAATTGTGCGAGAATAATTTTTTCACATTTTACGGTATTACTACATAGTAGTGCATCAGGATCAGAGAAAATCACAACTAAATTCTAGCTTCCACAGACAGTAATGATAAGCATGCAGTCTTCAACAGACCCCTGGCTCTTACAACCTATTGGCACCTTGCGATCATGTAATGGGAGCGCTGATTGGCAAGTAGAATTACACGCCTCCCTGCTGGCACACATTGAATGCTGCTGTCAGACTGACAGTGGTTTAACAGGTTAACAGCTGTGGGCAGAGCTCTGCCCCACCTGCAGCTGTGGGCAGACAGATGGCTGAGTAGGGCCAGAGTCACACTTGCGAGTGACATGTGTTAGTCTCGCATCGCATCACCCGGCATGGCCACACACTCTCCGGACATGAGAATCTCAGCTGCAAAGAAATAAATGCAGTCAATCCGCTCCTGTCAGAAGAATGTGCGGCCGCGCCGGGTGATGCAATGCAAGACTTGTAAGTGTGACTCCGGCCTAATTCAATTATTATTAGTGTGCAGGCATGCATCAAAGTCAGATACACAACATATGACGTAAATGTGTGTCATATTTCATAAAGCATTTAAGAAGTAGTTTTCTAAAATTTTAATCCCTTTCCAAGCTGTAATTTTTCCATCCTAATTGCTCATTCTTAAATATTGCCACCAAAACAGTTATGAGCTCTCAAGGCATGGACTCCACAGTACTAAGGCAGCTAGCTAAGAAGCATCAACCATTTTGCAGTGTGACAGGCAGATTTTCCTGCTGAAAGGGGCCACTGCCACTAGGGAATATTATTGCCATGATGTGATGTACTTTTCCTGCACATACCAAATACAGGGCTCAAGGTTACCCTTGGGAACATGGCCCAGAGCATCACACTCTACTGGTTTGTCATCTTCCTGCATTCCGGTGCATTGTTCATGATGGCCATAATTTCAAAGTAGCAAATGTCTACTGCTATAACAGAAATCCAGGTACATCTCATGATTAGGAACCAATAAAACAAAATAACAGTCTAAAAGAGACAGACACAGAATATCAGACAAGAAGGAACCCCAATGGAAAATTACTAGTTTGTGACAAGTGGTGGCAAATGAGGCTGAAAAAGGAAGTTAAGGCATGGAGATATTTCTAAAATTACTCTTGCAATTGTGATTAATTGATTACATTATCACCTACGTAGGTGTTGGTTTACTGAGAGGTGGTGGACTCCCACTGATCCACAGGATGAGATTTTCAAATACACCATTGGAATAAAGCAATGGCTGTGACTGCTTACCTCTTCTCCATTCAACATATGAGACTGCTGGAGATTTACAGCGCTTTTGTCTGCTGGTTGCACTGATAATAGCTAGAGTTGCATTCCAAGAGAGCATTTCAAAGCGCTGATCTGGAGAATGTGTGTATGGGGCAGGGGGATCCAAGTGTTTGTACCCCCACCAAAAATACCACATGGAATATTGGGAATAATCCTTCAAAGTGAATCTGTCACCAGATTTTTGCTACTTCTTTAAGCAGCATCCTGTAGGCAAGGAGATTCTGAAACTGACCACGTTTATCTTAAATCACTGTGTGCAGCTGTTCTGACTGTATCTCAGAATTGAGTGTAGCAGAGCTGGGAGCTCTCCTGACCCCACCAGACTCTCAATATGAAATTGTGCATTGACTGTGAGGTGTCAAAAACAGCAGGGGGCATGGTGGACTGGTCTGCATGAGGCACTGAGACACACCAATTTTAATCACAGAGCAATAAACCATTTAGTATAGGTAAACAATAGCTCAAAGAAACAGGTAAGAGAAACACCTATGTCTTTTTTGTTTCTTCTTCTGGGCTATGAAGCACGAACCACACCCGATTTTACAGTCCATGACTTCTTCACACATTAAGGCTATGTGCGCACGTTGCGTAAAAACATGCAGTTACGCTGCGCTTTGTAGCGCAGCGTAACTGCATGCGTCCAGCGTCCCCTGCATAATCTATGGAGATTGTGCAGGGGCCGTGCGCACGTGGCGTCTAAGAGCGCAGCGCTTCGGCTACTGCCGAAGCGCTGCGCAAAAAGAAGTGACATGTCACTTCTTTCCTGCGCTTTGCCGGCAGCTCCTGCTCTGTCTATGGGAGGAGCTGCAGGCAGAGCGCATGGAATCGGCGCTCACTACGGACATTTCTGCAGCGATCTAAAGCGCACATGTGCTCTTCAGATCGCTGCAGAAATATCTGCAGGGCTAGTACGCAACGTGCGCACATAGCCTAAAGCTCCCTTGGGGCAAAATAAATGTGCAAAAAACTACGGAGATATATAAAAGGTATATACTGTATACCAACACCTCAGCCAGTAACCTGTGTGCTCTATATAACCAAAGGCTGTTTTAATGTCCACCGCCATTAAGTTGAGAACGGCGGCAGCTATAGGCATAGAAGTGGTGTCCTGGTATAGTAAAGTAGCCATGCGCTACACAATGAAACCACCTATAGCGCCACCTGGTAGAAAACAACGGCGTTAGCATTTTTATCTCAAAAACGGAACGAGATAGAGGAAAAAAAGTGAATTAAAAAATTGTAGGGCATCATCAATTCAATATGAATCGACACCTTGAATACAGAAATGCTATGATATGAAACCCATGACCCCCCCAAAAACATTGAATGCTGGTTATGCATATGGCGCTCATTTAACTTTGATGGTCAAAGTGGCCACAGTCAGCTGCAATGCACATCTGGACTCTGGACAGCATACTGTATCTTGCTGCACGTTGTGCAATATGGTAGGTGACACGTTTGCACAAGCATCTGTAATAAGTCGTCGTAGGTCCTGCAATGTTGGTGGAGGGGTCGTATACACCTGCTGTTTGATGTGACCTCACAGAAAGAAGTCCAATGGGGTCAGGTCAGGTGAGTGTGGAGGCCACTCCACGCAGCCACCATACCCAATGACTTGTAGGAAGGTCTCCATGAGGTATCGCTTAACGTCCGCAATCTTGTGAGTTTTACACGTTCTAATCATAGCATTTCTGTATGCAAGGTGTCGATTCATATGGAATTGATGATGCCCTACAACTTTGTAATTCACTTTTTTTCCCTCTATCTCATTCCGTTTGAGATAAAAATGCTAACTCCGTTTTTTTTCCACCAGGTGATGCTATAGGTGGTTTCATTGTGTAGAGCATGGTTACTTTACTATACCTAGACATGACTTCTATGCCTATTGCTGCCGCTATTCTCAAGTTAATGGCGGTGGCCAGGATATGGATGGACACACTGTATAGTATCGCATAGAAATTCTCCCAGAATGCACAGCAAATGTTTACAGAAGACTGTTTCCCAGGAGGCCTCTGTGTCACTAGGTGATCACCCATATTTTTTTGTGAGCCTTTTGGACAGGAGAGAGTTGGCAAGTCAGATTTTTGATGGACAAAGAAGAAAAGGTAACTACTTTCCGATAATAATAAAACAACTATTAAAAAATGTGTACTTGGAGATCTTATTGGAGCAATCAAAATAAATTTCTAATATTTTCAACTATGGGGGTTCTGTTATTTTAAAGTAAATCTGTCATCAGATTTTACAATACAAGCTGCATACATTTTTAGGCCTCATTACATCAGTATTTTTGATCAGTATTTCATCAGTTTTTGCCAAAACCAGGAGTGTTAACCTGACCAAAATGTGGAATACCTTCCTCAGCACCCCACAACATCCAGCACCACCATCTGATATGATCTGTGTTAGTAAAAGGCAGAGTTTCTACAACATGATGGAAAAGTATGTCCCACACATCTCCATGTACTGAGTGAGGGGTCTGCCTTACTTACCTTCTGGGTCTGAAGTTTGGACACATGGCCTGAGCCAATGTTTGAGGGCTCCCCGAATAATAGTATATTAAAAAAAAAAAAAAAAGGGGTGGCTACCTCCGCCTCTTCCACCTACACTGCTACTGCCACGTCCACCTCCTCCTCCACTTGGACCTCTGCATCCTGGTTAACGATTATTATTTCTTTTATTCTATGTTATTTTAAACGGTTTCTGTGTGCTCTGTGGGGAAACTCTGAAAATAGGCTCTGTTGGGGAACTCTCAACATTTTTATTTTAATTAATTTAATTCCTATTTATCCATGATTACTATGGTGACATAACCACGAAGTAGTTTCCTTATCCACATTTGTTTGCAGCGCAATTGGCCTGCTCTTACCTCCTTTTTTACAACCCCCCAGCCCTTGCTATGACCATTTTACATCACCACAGTTTGTGGCCCCTTTGACTTCTATGGGATTCGGGGTCCACGGTCAAGTTCTGGTACCAAACCAAAGTTTCAACTACAGTTTGGAAAACACAGCAAACCCAAACATCCCGATTCTTGGTTCATTTTTGTAAACTGGACTTTAAAATTTCCCCTATTGCAAATTTCTAGGTTGTCGTCATAGTTTTATTGGTAAATGCATATTTTCCGAAGTAAAAACAAGTCTCTTGGATTGTTACAGAGCAAAGAACACCTACATTTTTTATAATTTCATGATAACATTTTTTACCACTTTTCTGAAACATAAAAAAACGAAACAAAAAACCCCGCAGAATATGTGATGCCAAGAGAATAAAACTTATTCCCAAGAAGCTATTTTCAGGGCAATTATCTTCATAAATACTTGAAGACTTGAAGAAATGTGAGCAGTTTTTAAAAAAGCTACAATTGATAAATTGTACGTTCCATTTTATGATATGAGTCATGGACGCCGTACTTTAGATATAAGGCAATTTAACTTTTGCTTCATTCTTCTCCAAAACCAATTGTAACTACAAAAATAGATCATGGGAAGAAGTTTGACTTGATTTGGTGATTGGATCCAGATTCATATTTAATTCCCAGAATATTAAAATTAGGAAAAAAAATTCAAAGTAAGAATATAACTGAAATTTTATTAAACTTTTGCAGAAGAACAATCAGTCTTAACTTTTCCATTGTCAGAAACTTGGATATTGTTACTTACTTGGGTGGCAGAGCTATTATTGCAAAAAGGGGATAATTTTTGAACATCTTCTAAAAGCAGCCTAATGTAGGAAGAGAGACTGATTCCAACAATGTAATACTTAGTTTATGGAGTGCAGCAGCTGTGCCACAGAGTTCATAGATGTAGCATAGCTCATAAAGCTAACCCCGCCCACACTACAGCTCGGGCGTGTACATTGTCAAAAGACAGTGAGCTGCTTATCACAGGAGGCATGGTTGGTCTAGCAGTAGTTCAAGCAGTGATAATCTACTGGTGATAAAACATTCATTGTATATGAAATGACAGCACGCAAACTGAAAAGTGACACATTACTAAATTCAGTGTTTTAACCCCAGCATCATGCTCTCCTCAGATTACATAGCAAAATCCTGCTGGTCACGATAGCTTTGCTTGGTTCGATTATTAGGAAGGTGAAAAAATGAAGACTGGACATAATTATATTTAAACTTCATAATTTATTGAACACAATATTGATGGACTGAACATTTAAGAAACATTCCAAAAGTATACACATTTGAAACAAGAATTTTTAATATACCCAGATTTCATTACTGATCCTTTCGCTAAGGGTATGCTCATAAGTGCGTATAAAGCAGACATTGATCGGCACTGCTCCATTTTATACCAAGGAGCACTTATCAGCATTGGTTTTTTTTAACATGTCGAATCGGCAGTGTGTGTCGGATCAAACGCACCCATATAAGTCTATGTGTACATGTGCAAAAATGGACTGCACTTAGAAGTCATCCAAGTACAGTCTGATATACACAGACAGACAATGCAGAAATGTATCTCTATCTTCTCTGCACCTGTAATTCACATGTGAGAATCAGATCACAGTATAATGGCCCTCAGCTCACGCTCGCAGTAGACTTTGAGCAGAGTATCATTAGCATATAACATCCTATTCACTCACATCGGATGCTATACGCCAGTGTGATCCTGGGGTAACAATTCATAGGGAGAAAATAAATGACTGGAAAATAAAAATTGCCTGAACACCTGGACACCATACACAGCTAGGATGCAAGAGAAAGATATAATTACAATCCATGTTCGATAATTAGTTGTAAATGGGATGAAAGTACTCCTGCTAAATGGAGTTAAAGATAGGAAATTAGGGAAGATTTGGTGAGGAGTTGGAAAAGTAGATAAAGTATATGTGACAGTGAGACTTTAAGCACCACTCCAGCTTTTTTTTTTTTTTTAGCGCTTGGGTGGCGCTTGAAATGCAAGTCCCCTGTCAAATCCTCACCTTCTGGTGTATTCACATTTTACTGACACCGTTCCGGTCCCACGGTGCCATCTTGTGACAGTAATTTCTGATTGGCCGGAAGTCTGAAGTTACGTCACAAGCTCCCAATGCAAGTCTATGACAGTCAGAACAAGAATCTCATAAACTTGTATTGAGTTATGACTTCGGGTGCGCTCCATGAAACACTGGAGGTGCTGGCAGGTCATGAAACACAAGAGACCCGACCAGAGTGGTGTCATAGAAGGTGAAGCTGTTGAAGGGTGAGTATAAGATAGGAGTCAGGGGACTTAGATTTAAAGCACCATATCAGCAGTGCAAGAAAAAAAAAATAAAATAAAATAAAAAAGCACTGTAGTGGTGTTTTGAAATTAGATTTTCCCACGAAAAAGTTAATTTTAAAGTTCATTGTGTCTAATAATTTCCACTATTGGATGCGTTTAAAAAAATTACTGCACTAAGATAAGCCTATTATAACGTCGGTATCCCTGCAGTGCCTTTCTTCCTGTACCCGGAAGGGATGTACATGCTCTCACCACTGTTCACGTTCCTCCCCGATGTCCTCTGTCGTGACTTCTCGCTCCCAGGTCCTGCACATGCCATGCAGGTCCCTTGGGAGTGCACTTAGAGCATGCATCATGCTCACCTCTTAAAGGGGCAGCATACTTAATCTGGTAATGCGTCCAGCCAATGGCGGAAAGGCACCATGTATTTAAGGCACCCTCCCCCTTAGGGAAGTGCCTAAACAACCTGTACTGTTAGTTGATTTTACGGTAGTGTAACGCTCGCCGCCAGAGATGGTAAAGCAGCAAGTTGAAGTGGACCCACAGGACTACAAGGGGGCTCTAGGCCTACCCTTTAGTGGAAGGGGCTTGACTAAGCGCCTATTGTGAGGCAGACACTAAGTACCACTCCCAGGGCAGTGAACGGAACTGTGGCAGCTGACCCCCCGGGCAAGGACAGACACAAATGCAAACAGGCAGAGTCTCTATTGTATACAAGGATTACTGGGACGACTGAAGCAGGTAGCATGGCCAGGTACAGTCACTAGTATAGACCGGAATACCGTGAAGGTGGAGGCTGATTGCCTGTCTGCCCTGGCCATGTTGAGTCACTAGCATAGACAAGAACTACCAGGACAGCTGAGGCAGGTAGCATGGTCAGGATGGACAGGTACAAAGTACTACCAGGGCAAGGATACAGGAAAGTACACTGGCTAGGGACCGGACAGTGGACAAAGGGACCTGACAACTTGCTGGCTAGGGAACAAACCACTAACTAATCATATTGCTTAGACACCTCCCCTAGTGGTAGAGTGACTTAAGTACCCAGTGCACTTCCAGGAAATGACACACTGACCCTTTAATACTAGAAGTCCCAGAAATTTCGAGCTCAACCTCAAGGTAGAAATGTTAAATGACACTTCTCTGGGACTTCTAGTGTTAGGAGAAGGGCAGCGGTGAGCATGCACGCCCTAGGAGCACTCCCATAGAACTATGCGGCGCACACAGGCACTGGGAAAGGAAAGAAGAGGACATCTACGTGGAGGATCTCTGGGAAGACGGGCAGCATGGTGCAGGGTGGTCGCGACAGTGATTGAGTCGGCGTCCCTGCAGGGAGAGAAAACGCAGTTCAGGGACTCTGGCGCCACAGGTTGCTAGTTGTCAGGTCCTCTGAACCCAAACCTGTACTGTCAGCCTGTACCCGTACCCTACCTGCCCATACTGGATCTGTCTGACTCATGGCCATTCTGCCAGCCAGAATCCCGTTCCAATCGTCCTGTCAAACTCTCCATCCAGTCCGAACCAGTACCTGTATCAACCCTGTCTGCATTCCTTTGCCAGTCTTGCCTGTTCCCCTAAGCCTGCTGATGCAGACTGCCCTGCAATGGCACCTGACAACTACCTTTCAGCACAAGCCTAATCTCCCCATCAGAAGCTCTAATGGCGACAAGGTAGTTGCTTAGTCACTCCCCTCCAAGGTAGGGCCAGTGGGTCCACACCCACTAGCATGACACCCATATGTGTCCCTGCAACGTACTGTGTAATTGCCATGTCTGACCATGCAGGAACATCGTGTGATCATAACACAGCTCCTCGGCAGGGAAGGAAGCAAAGCAGTATAAAGACATTACAGTACGCCATCACCGCTGATTCTTTTTGTGAGGAAAAACATATCCCTATCTATTTTTAAAAAATGTTTTACCTCCAAAAAAATTATTTGCAAGCCCATGCTGTATTGTCTTTATACTCTTTTGTGTATTCCCCAGCCCGGGAGCTGTGGTATGATGAGACCATGTCTCTGTACGGTCAGACACAGACATTACACAGTACATAGCAAAAGCACATATATAAGATTATCTCGGCACAGGGACTTTTTTTTTTTTTTTTTTAAACACATCCAATAGTGGAAATTATTTTTATTCCAAGACTTATTGATTAAAATTAACTTTGTTCATGGGAGAACCCCTTTAACTTCAGAAAAACAAGGCATAGGGAGATGGCTGTCAGACTTAAAGGGAACCTGGTAAGGTCCCCTGTGCACCCGGAACTATGGTTTAAAACAGCCGGCATCATCAGCAGTGCGATACAAAGTCGCGCATGCGCACGGCTTTGTACCCCCCAGCATTGAGCTTTTCTGATGCCGTGTGCATGTGTTTCAGCTTCAGAGAAGCTCACTGCGCATGATTGGAAGCTGTCCACATTTCTGGTCATGTTCACTACTCAATGCAGGTGTAAGTGTCCCAGTTTCAGAGAGGCGTAGTGCGTATGACCGGAAGTGCAAAGGACTTTGATTATGTGCAGTGAGCCTCTCAAGCCGAATCGTTTACACCCGGCGTCAGAAAGGCTCAATGGAGAGGGGTGCACAGTCATGTGCTCGCATGGCTTTTTATCGTGCTGCTGCTGATGAAGTTGACTATTGTAAAGCATGTTATCATGCCCATAGTGGTGTGATAACACGCTTAGTGGGCCGACTAGTCGGGGAACTAACGCCTCCGCAACTAGTCACAGGCCTAATTAGCATCTTATAAATGGTGTTTAGAAATACTTTTTCTAAAGATCTCTTTATGTATGCTGTTACATGAAGGGCAGGAGGGATTATAGATATGTGCACAGAACTACTCATGGTTCTGCATGCACAGAGGACCTGACAGGCTCCCTTTAAAGATTTGTTTACAGACAGAAAAGATGGGTAAAAAATAAAGTAACGTATACTCACTTGCTCTCACCCCCCTGGCTCTAGTATAGGTGACATCACTGTTCTCCGGTGGACATAAAGCGACAATATAGATTTCTTCTGTCACCTGATTCACTGAATCCCATAATTACAGTGGTCAGGTAACAGAAGTGGGGCGTCTTCAGAGGCATATCTGATAATACGCTGCTCCAGTCACCTGACCTCTGCAGCCAATCATGAGCCCCAGCAGTCAGGTGACTTAAGAACATGCAACCACCAGTGACCACTACAGCAGCCTTTGAAAAGTTATGGTGATTATAGGGGGCGAGGTTACAATATTTTAGGTTTTTTTTTTTACCCATCCTGCACTTCTGTATTTTTTTTTCAGCTAGATAACCTGTTGGATCACCCCATTAGGCAGACTGTAGTCATAAAAGAAGAAAAAGAAATAATCACATGTATGACAAGATTGTTTTTTTTTTTTTTTTTTTTTTTTTTAACCCTTATGACTATGTTTGTCATAAGTTAGCTCCCTGCGTCTGATAAGGGCTTGCAAGCCGAGCCTCCCTTATGCCAGCAGATGAAGGGTCTGTTATTAAGCCATCACCTTCATCTAACAGCCATGGGTAGAGCGAAGCTCTGGCCACAACGGTTAACCTGTTAAATGCTACTGTCAATCTATGACAACTGTATTTAATGCATGCCGGCATGGGGCATAGACGTTCTATGTCCTCATTGGCGAACCCGCAACACGATTGTGAGGCGCCAATGTGTTGCCATGACAGCCAGGGGTCTGCTGAAAATCCATGTGTACCTTTTCAAAGCAAGCCAATGGTTGGCATTATTAGAAGACTGTGATTTCTGCGATATACAGCAATGCTGTAGAATTACTGTATATAGCACGAGCAATCAGATGATCACAGGTTCAAGTCCCCTAAGGGGATTAACAAATACAGTGCAAAGTAAAAAAAATTAAATATGAAGAAAAAATAAAACAAAACAAGTTCAAATCAACTTCTTTCCACCCCATTAAAATAAACAAAGAGAAATTTAAAAAATACACATATTTGGTATAGATGCATTTCATAAAAGTCTGATTTTGTCAAAATATAAAATAAATTAATCCCATAAGTAGAAAAAAAAAATGTAATAACAGGCAATCAATACATCTTATCTAACAAAAAATAATAGCTATAAAAGCTTTGGCTTGGGGCGCAAACAACAAGCCCACACAGCCCCATACACCGAAAATGTAAAACGTTATGACTCTCGGAAAGCGGCGACACAATCAAATATTGTATATTTATTTTTTACAAAATTTTCTGATTTTTTTTTCACCACAAATAAACTATGCATATTTGGCATCAACATAAATCGTAGTTAACTGGACATATGAAAGGGCTCATTAAAGGGTCACTTTTGACTTTTAGGATTGCTACTTCCAATAGGTGGTGCTAAAGTTAGTCTCATTGGTGCTAAAGTTAAGGGGGCTTTACACAGTAGCGCTCTCTGTACCGATATCACTAGCATGCGTACCCGACCCCATCATTTGTGCGACACGGGCATATCGCTGCCCGTCGCGCACAAAATCGCGCTCCCCCGTCACACTATTTACCTGTCCTGCGACGTCGCTTTGGCTGGCGAACCGCCTCCTTTCTAAGGGGGCTGGTCGTGCGGCGTCACAGTGACGTCACACGGCAGGCGGCCAATAGAAGCAGAGGGGCAGAGATGAGCAGGACATAAACATCTCGCCCACCTCCTCCTTCCGCATAGCCGACGGAGGCAGGTAAGGAGATGTTCGTCGCTCCTGCGGTGTCACACACAGCGATGTGTGCTGCCGCAGGAACGAGGAACAACATCGCTAATGAGAGGTAAATGATTTTTTGTTTTAGGACGACCTCTCCGCGGCAAACGATTTTGGCCGCTTTTGCGATCGCTTTAGGTCGCACATAAGTGTCACACGCTGCGATATCGTTAATGACGCCGGATATCGTAGCGTGTAAAGCCCCCTTTAGTCTCCTTTCTCCCTGAAGAGACAATCTGAATATTACCCAGAGGAGCATTGCAGCTATAAGGCTATGTGCGCACGTTGCGTACAAGCCCTGCAGAAATTTCTGCAGCGATCTGAAGAGCACATGTGCGCTTTAGATCGCTGCAGAAATGTCCGTAGTGAGCGCCGATTCCATGCGCTCTGCCTGCAGCTCCTCCCATAGACAGAGCAGGAGCTGCCGGCAAAGCGCAGGAAAGAAGTGACATGTCACTTCTTTTTGCGCAGCGCTTCGGCAGTAGCCGAAGCGCTGCGCTCTTAAACGCCACGTGCGCACGGCCCCTGCACAATCTCCATAGACTGTGCAGGGGACGCAGGACGCATGCAGTTACGCTGCGCTACAAAGCGCAGCGTAACTGCATGTTTTTACGCGACGTGCGCACATAGCCTTAGACTCCTCACCACTGACAGCCAGATTGGTTTGTCAGTCTCCGCAGAGAGAAAAGTTTTCCCCTTAGACTTAACTGGTCATTTTGTCATGTAATTTTTACAGTAAAATCAATATATCTATATCTCACAACTGCAGATTTGCACTTTGTTTTGCTAGTTCGCCACACTTTGAAAATTTTCCCTACTTTCCAGTACAACTAGTCCTGCAAAAAACAAGTCCTCGCATGGCTATGTCGATGAAAAAATCCCCAAACTAATAACTATGCCTCTTGAAATAAGGGGAGGAAAAAACAAAAGCGCAAAAAAGGAAAAAAAACCATCCGTTTCTTAAGGTGGTACATATATCTAACATTGTTTTTATGTGTAATGTGCTCTATAGTGCCATGACCTGATCAATGAACTTTGAAACACACAGGCTGTTCTTAAGTGCTCCAGCAAGCTAAGTGGTAGTCACTACCCTGACCATGTAAAAGGATGCATTAGTCAAAAGCATCCCACACAAATCAAAGTGAGCTGATCCCATTGACTTCAGCTGGACCTGCAGTCTAAAAGCCTTCTTACTCTTTCGGGAGACAGAGGAATCGAACATTTTGAACTCAATAGCCCAATCTTTTTATTCTCCTTGGAGCTGCTATCAGAGATGTCAGTCAATGGTTTATTCCACTCACTCCATATAGAACAATTTCAAGCTTGGCCGAGCTAAGCGTGATGTACATGGGAGAGGATCACTATAGACAGTCGTTGACCGAAAGCCATCTGACATATAAGACCACCTTAACATTGAACTAACCCCACTCTATTCACAATCTCATCTATTCTTACACACAATGACTATTCTGAAGCTGAAAAATCCACAGAGGTTTCTTTTTATTACTGTACCTACCATTAATGATTGATCAACCTCACGGGAACATAATGGCTCATCTAATCTTTTGAAGTGAAAGGCAGAAAAGCATTTTTCAATTGGCATTTTTACACACATACACTTTAAAATCTATTGTTTCACTGTAAATGGCATTACTAAATAAAGATCGGGCACAAATTGTCTTTAGAAATGTATTGTGCAGGTAGGAGAAAGATAATGCAGTATATAATACGATTGAAAAAATTAAAACATTTTTTATTCTTATTAACTTTATTATCTTAGAGTTATAGATTAAGTATAAAATATATATCTATTTTTTTTCTTACAATCCTATAATAGCAATTTTTTTAAAACTAAAAATAAAAGGAAGCACCATATTATTATACTTCAGTGCTGCACACTATACAAAGGAAATCTGGAAATCAACGCTTCCCTCTCACAAATTTTTTTGCTTCATTTAGTAGAGTCTTCATATCTTCACTGTCTTTATCCTGTGAATCCGGCATCCAGTCTGAATCTTCATCTGTGATGTCAAAATCCTCCTCATCATCATCGTCAATGAAGCTGTCTTCTAAATCATAATCATTTTCTTCTCCATCGTTATCACTGTCATCATCCAAAACACTTCTTTTGGCTGTGGAGCAATGAATATTGTTGTAAGTCTTTATACATCTAGGTGATAAGTGATGATGTGACGGACATATTAACGTAAATCAACCAAATTACAAAAAAAGGGACTCATCTCCTTTCCTGACGTCCGTATTTGCCAAAAAATAACAATTCTGGAGCATATTTTCTTTCATTCCCTGTTATTCTTCCTAGAAATGTATGAACAAATTGACAACGGAGAACCAGGCTGCATCTATAATGGCTGATTATCGTGAACGAGCGTTTCTGGTAATCGTTTCAAGATAATCGTGCAGTGTAAAAAAAAGAAGCCTATCACACAATGAACAAGCTAAACACTTGTCTGTTGGGTGAAATCAATTATAATCATGCTTAAAAATTGTTCTTGGCAGCACATTGTTTTGTGTAAAGAGGATCTGTGCTGCTGAGAACAATGACAACCTATGCAGGCTGAATAATCTATTACTAATTGCGCTTTGTTTTGTGCACATACAGTAAAGCCACCGTCACATTTAGAGACTTACCAGCGATCCCGAAAACGATGCGACCTGATAAGGATCGCTGGTAAGTCGCTGGTGAGATGTCACACAGTCAGACCTTACCAACGACTCAGTAACGATACAGGTCGCAGTAGCGACCTATATAATGATCTCGGCATTCATTGGGACCCTGTCACATAGTGTCAAACATAGCGATGCATCCTGCCCAGCAAGACATCGCCTTTGAAGAAATTAAACCAGAACAGTGTGTAACGATCAGCGATTTCACAGCAGGGGCCAGGTCGCTGCTTAGTGTCACACATAACGAGATCGCTGGTGAGACCCCTATTACGTCACAAAACCTGTGACTCAGCAGCGATTTCGCTAGCGATCTCGTTATGTGAGAAGTACCCCTTAGTCTGTTAAAGGGACCAAACCCGCAGGATTTTCATAGATTAAGTAAAGCCAGTGCTATACCGGAGCTAGGATGCTGAATGTAAGCATAGCTTTTGTTTAGAGATGGAATGTTTTATTGCAGAAATATGTGCAAGTAAAGTTCCAGCTGTGCACTGGTATTAGATTGACAGGTGCAACAGAAAAGGAATATGTCTTGCTATCTATTCCATTTTTAATTCCAGTGCAGGCAGAAAAACAAGGGCTGAAATAGATACCAAAACCTGACCCACATATTCCCATCCAGTTGCATCTGTCAATCAATTATCAGTGCATTGCTGGAACTTTACTTGCAAATATTTCTGAAATAAAACATACAATCTCTGAACCAAAGCTATGCTTACATTCAGCATCCTAGTGCCAGTATAGCACCGGCTTTACTTTATATATGAACATCCTGCTGGTTGGTTCCTTTTAAGACTGTCCATCAGGAAACATGTAGCCGATCGGCAGTAGTTTAAAGTCTCAAACAAATCTTAATCCTTTCCCTTTAAATGGGTATTCCTGTATCAAACATTTAAGGCATATCAACAGCTCTTGGACTCGCACCTACCTTGAAAACGGTACTCAGTCTTGTACTGCTTTGAACTGGACTCTACATTTACTTCTATGGGAGTTCAAAAAATAATTGAGTAATACTGCTAAGCTATTTGAGAAGTAGAATCCACATCTATCAAGTATTTATGGCATATGCAGGGTATACGCCACAAATGTCTTCGATAGGAATATACTTCTAAAGCTGCCATACGATAACAGCTTTCTCTCCAAACTCTGTGTTCTCTTAAGAAGAGAGTGGAGAAGGTTGCTGCCAGAATTGTTGGAGAACAATAGGAAATTGAATTTCATAGGCCTGAACCTGAGTTCCCACCAAAATTGTTGATATAATATTAATAATAAACATGTATTTTATTTCTATAGTGCCGACATATTCCGAAGCACTTTACAAATCAGAAAAAACCATGGCTACAATATCTTGTTAAAGTCTAAGAAAAGATGCCCCAAAATTATTTAAGAAATATGCATATTCACATTCATGTCCGAAAGTATTGGCAACCTTGAAATGGTTCCAGAAAATTATGTATTTCTCCCAGAAAATGATTGCAATCACTCATGTTTTGTAATACATGCTTATTTCCTTTGTGTGTATTGGACATCACAAAACAACGAAAAAGGAAAAAGGAAAATTGGACATGATTTCACACAAACCCCCAAAAATGGGATGAACAAAATTGTTGGCACTCTGAACTTTACCCATTCATGACCTATGATGTACCGATACGTCATAGGTCATGTCTGTCCCTTTAATGCGGGCTTCCCAGCATATTTCCCAGCACGACGTCTGATCTGATCAGCCAACATGTGCAAAAACAGCAGCAGGTGGATCACTCCTATTACAGCCATGTTTCCCGCAAAATAAGACCTACCCAGAAAGTAAGCCCTAGCAGGATTTTTTTGCCTTTTTGGAGTATTCGCCCTTCTCCAAAAAACAAACCCAAGTTGCAGAATCATCAATTTAATAAGTATCCTGAAATAGGGCTTGGGCAGCCCTGTCAGGACATGTAACATTTATTAGTGTACGTTGCTGTAATCCCAGGAACTTTATAGTCACATGCCGGCTAGTTAATGGAATGAATATTTACCCCTCTTCCAGCCTACCTCTCTGTGCTGGGTGTTAGTGATTTTTTAGACTGTTATTGCAGGATCGCAGTGCAATGCTCGCACTGGCCGGCGGCTCTTCTCACCTGAGTCTAACAGCTTCACAGAAATACCTGTTCGGGTCAGAAGAGTCACTGGCCAGTGCGAGCATATCACTGTGATCCGGTGATGACAGTCTGGATAAAAATTAAACAAGGGAGCGCATGTGAAGGGTCTGGGAGATAGCGGTGAGGAGGAGAAAAAGAATCTGCTCACCTGATGTGGTTGTGCAGCCCTCGCACAACCACGGTATAAGACGGGAGTGTGGTGTCAGAGCTCTTCTAACCTATTAGCCCACAGTGTCCATCCAGGGAAGCAAATTCTTGAAGAGCTGGTCACATGACAGATCACTGGGCGTCTCTGGTAATCTGACCTCCGTATCAAGCAGCTCTTGCCGTGAACCCACAGGGGGGAAGATCAGCAGTAAAGTATAGAAGCACGGTCTGATAGAGCGCTAAGGAGGCCACAGTGTCAAAAACACTAATCAATGTTGTATGGCGATACCTGCGGATCTCTCATGCACTAATAAATATATATATATATATATATATATATATATATATATACACACATACATACATACATACACACACACATATATACACACACACACACATATACACACACACACACACATATATATTTATATATATTATATATATATATATATATATATATATATATATATATATATATATATATATATATATATATATATATATATATATATATATATATATATATATATATATATATACACACCGTATTTTTCGCTTTATAAGACGTACTTTTGTTCCCCCAAATTTTGGGGGAAAGTGGAGGGTGCGTCTTATAAGCCAAATATACGGGTGTGTGTGTATGAGTATATGTGTGTGTGTGTGTATATATTTATTTATACATACATACATACATACACACACACACACACACACACACACACTGCAGGGTCCGCTCTGGAGTGCTGCTGGGGGCAGGTGAACGCTGCGGGCGGCAGCATTAGATCTCCTGCTCATATAATATGCACAGCCGCTGTCCATCACCATGGTGCTGAAACCGCACCGCAGTGACGGGCTGGGGCAGCGGTGCATATTATATGTCCCTGCGCCCCCCCCTGTGATGGCACATGCCCCCCCTGTGTTAGATATGGCCCCATGCTGCTGCTCATCCTAAAATAAAAAAGCTTTACTTACCCCCTCCAGCGTTTCTCCCCAGTGTCCCTGCTTCCACTGTGATCAGGCACGCAGCGATGAAGTCACTCTGCTGTGCCGATCACATGACCGGCAGCAAGAACCAGGAAGTGGAGGAACAGAAGCACGGAGGGAGATCAGCGCTGGAGGAGGTAAGGAAAGAGTGTTTTATTTTACTATGGGCAGCAGCATGGGGGCCATAGCTAACACAGGGGGACTTGTGCAATCCATAGGGGGCCATAGGCAGGGGAACGTATGCAATCCATAGGGGGGCATAGGCAGCACAGGGCAACGTATGCAATCCATAGGGGGGCATAGGCAGCACAGGGGAACGTATGCAATCCATAGGAGGCCATGGGCAGCACAGGGGAACGTGTGCAATCCATAGGGGGCCATGGGCAGCACAGGGGAATGTGTACAATCCATAGGGGGCCATGGGCAGCACAGGGGAATGTGTGCAATCCATAGGGGGCCATGGGCAGCACAGGGGAACGTGTGCCAGCACAAGGGGGCTATATTCAATATAACGGGGCCATATCCAAATTAAGGGGGCTAATTTTAGGATGGGGGGCTATGAGGGACATATACCCTATATGATTTGTTAGACGAACACTGGCATTATAAGATGGTCCCCATTTAACATTAAAAAAAAATAAATTCTCTTTTCCTTCACCAAATTTGGGGGTGCGTCTTATAATCAGGTGCATCTTATAAAGCGAAAAATACGGTGTGTGTGTGATACATATATATATATATATGTGTGTATGTATGTATGTGTGTGTGTATATATATATATATATATATATATATATATATATATATATATATATATATATATATATATATATATATATATATATATATATATATATATATATATATGTATGTTATTTTACATGTAATCCCCCTACAATGCTTCCCTAATGTTTGAGACTTCAAAAATCATTGTAGAATAATTTGAAATATACATTTTTGTCCTCAAAATCCTGTTATATAATTTCATCTTTATTGAATATCATGCTATTGATGTCTCCTGTTTTGGTTGCCGCTTTCCTCGCTGCATGTTTTTTTAATTGTTTTTATGTGTGATTCCCAAAACCTCTCTTTGTGTGTTTAATAAAATTGTTTTGCACCTTGAAACTCCCATCCCTCCTGTCTTTATAATTCAATATGGAGTTTGTGCCTGCATCTGAGCGGGCCCTAATTTGGCATTCTTTTGCTATTATGAGTAATATGGTGTCATGGAGATTTGATTATTTAGGTGTCTTTACTTTGTAGGCCTCATTCCAGTTTTGGTAAACAGTAGAATGATATGCTTTACTAAAAGTTTTATCTTGGTCTCATCTGTCCACAAGACTCTTTCCCAGAAGAATTTTGGTTTACTTACATACAGTTTGGCAATCTGCAGTCTAGCTTTCTTATGTCTCTCTGTTTCAGCAGTGGGGTCCTCCTAGGTCTCCTGCCATAGCATTTAATTTCATTCAAATGTTGATTGATGCACCCTGAGTCTGCAGGACAGCTTTAATTCCTTTAGAACTTGATTGGGGCTGCTTATCTACTATCCTGCATTGCAACCGTTCATCAGTTTTTCTCTGCTGTCCATGTCTAAGAAGATTACATACAGTGCCATGGATTGCCATGGATTCTAAACGTCTTGATTATCTTGCGCACTGTGAACAAAGGAACATCAAGATCTCTGGAAATGGACTTGTAACCTTGAGATTAATATTTTCAAGAATTTTGGTTCTGAAGTCCTCAGACAGTTCTCTTCTTTTTCTGTTCTCCATGCTTAATGCGGCACACACGGACATGCAATGCAAAGATTGAGTCAACCTTTTGTATCTGTATTCAGGTGTGATTTCCATTTTGTTCACACCTATTACTTGCCACAGGGAGAGTTTGACAGTGCATCGCATGCTTGAAACAAAGTTATTTACCCACAACGTCACACGCACATACCTGTTCAGCGACGTCTCTGTGACTGCCGAATAATCCCTCCCTCAAGGGGGAGGTCCATTCGGCGTCACCGCAACGTCACTAAGCGGCCGGCCAATAGAAGCGGAGGGGCAGAGATGAGCGGGACGTAACATCCCGCCCACCTCCTTCCTTCATCATTGCCGGCGGCCGCAGCTAAGGTGAGGTTCCTCGTTCCTGTGGTGTCACACATAGTGATGTGTGCTGCCGCAGGAACGACGAACAATATCGTACCTGCAGCAGCAACGGTAACTGGGAATAGGGGGGCACGTCCGATTAGCGATTTTGAACGTTTTTGCGATGATTCAAAATCGCTCATAGGTGTCACACGCAACGACATCGCTAATGCGGCCGGATGTGCGTCACAAATACCGTGACCCCAACGACATCGCTTTAGCGATATCGGAGCGTGTAAAGCGGCCTTAACGCTTCAGGCACAGGATTTATCAAAAGAGAATAGTGACATTTTAGTGTTGAATTTTTTGCAACTTGGCATGATGTTGATCCGTGCAGCTCCACACAACGTCAGGAAGAAAAACAGGAGCCTGGAATCACTTAAATACTAATCCTGTGCAAATGTAATTTAGCCAGAGAAATGTGGAGAATAACAATGATGGATGGGTCAGATATTTGCATTCTTATTTTCTCTCCAAAAACTCGGAGAATGTCACTCAAATGTTCTTTTTCAATGTTAAAGAAACACCAAATTACAAAACAGTGAAAAACTCTCTGAAATGTAGGATGATGTACTGTGTGAGCTGATCATTGCATTTTTCTAAAAGAAAAAATCTGTATTGCCCAAAGCAAAAATTCTATTTATTGCTCGATTATGCATATTGAAATATGAGATTATCAGGAAGTAATTACAATTATGCAGGTAAAGAATAGTAATACCACAGGGAAAATTCATTTGTGCAATAAATGTTTATGCTATATTAGTAATATATTATTAAGTGGCATTTGGATTAATTGCTTAGCACTTTTTTTGTTGTTTATTAAAAATATCAGCACATTTTTTACAAGAAAATGGCCAGACCCTTATTAATCAACTGGGTATTATCAGGTCCTTGAATTCTAAATTTCCTGTAAAATGCAACTTTGCAAATTGCCTATTTTTAAAACTCCTCTTCATTTTCCTCCCCTTGTTTCTTATCCCTTGTCTTGTAAAAAAAAAAAAAAAATTCTTCTCCATTCTCAAGAATGAAGGAAATTTTAATTTTATAATTTATTTCTCATTACCTAGGTTTCTGGTCATCTGAGCAAGGCCAGTGTCTTCCTAAGAATGCAGGCTCTCTGCTATATAACATACATACGCTGTTCTGGATCTAGTGATCCAGGTAGTTTCAAACCCCTTTTAGGCTATGTGCGCACACAGCGTTTTTTCGACGCAGTGTTTTTGGCCGCAAAAAAATGCACTGGAAAAAACGCATTTCGGTGCGTTTTGCTGCATTTTTGATCACTGTGTTTTGCTGCGTTTTTAGAATGCATTGCAGGAAAGAATTGACATGTCCATTTTTTTTTTAGTTAAAAAAAAAAAGTTGTGTGTGGACAGCAAAAATGAAAAGTCATAGACTTTGCTGGGGAAGCAAAGTCATGCAGTTTTCAGCCCAAAAACGCACCCGAAAAATGCACAAAAACGCGTAGTGCGCACATAGCCTTATGGCACCAGAGAGCACACGGCGGCACCTTGCTGCTGGTCCAAACTGTAAAATATTCATTAGTACAGCACCTCCTGGTAAGCAGGAACCTGGAAGCAGTGGACTGGTACACTCTTGAAGATCAAGATATGGCAACCCTTTAAAAAAAATATTTAATTAACCCTCAAGTGTTTACAATTATCTCTTACTATTATCACTGAACATTGCAATTAAGCAATAATACCTGAGTTATTAGACTAAAGGCTACTTTACACGCTGCGATATCGGTCCCGATATCGCTAGCGTGGTTACCCGCCCCCATCTGTTGTGCGACACGGGCAAATCGCTGCCCGTGCCGCACAACATCGTGCAGACCTGTCACACATACTTACCTGCCCGGCGACGTCGCTGTGACCGGCGAACCGCCTCCTTTCTAAGGGGGCGGTCCGTGCGGCGTCACAGCGACGTCACTGAGCGGCCGCCCAATAGAAGCGGAGGGGCGGAGATGAGTGGCCGGAACATCCCGCCCACCTCCTTCCTTCCTCCGCCTCCTGTGACCCGCTTCACCACCACGGCTGACCCCCTCCAGTAAGACATCACCGAAATTTAAGATGGACGGCATTTTTTTTTACCTTATCTTATCTCTAAATTTGGGGTGTGTCTTATAAAACGAAAAATACGGTAATTACTATCATTGTAAAAACTCTATAGGAAAATCTGGATGAACTGACATGCTGCATTAAAATTTCCCAAGATGAGAAAAATTGAATTTTTGGCATAATCATTTACAATTTTTTTTTAAGACATTCACTGTGTGAGATACATATAGCGATGTTAAAATTTCGAAAATTAACAGACACAGTTATATTTTGAATTTACAAAACAAAGTGATTACATTAAAAATAATATGTTAAAACAGACAGTACCTTTTTTAGGATTCCTTTTCCTTAGCTTTCTCCCTGAGGGGAAAAACAATACAATTGGTTGATTTTATGTTACATAAGAATATAGCAATAACAAATTAAACAAAATATTGAATTCACAATATAGGTTTTTTGCTGTAATAATGTGTGCAGCACAGGTAGAAGTATAATTTTAGAACCTATAGAAATTCCAAAAACATAGTCTTCAATGCTCCAAACAAACTGGGGAATGATTGGCAGAGAAAAAAATCACATATTATAAAGAGATAATGTGATGAGTGGTCCTCCCGAATGGTTACCAGCCTATACTGCAAAAATCATGAATGGATTCAAAATACTAGCAAAAAACAAACAAAAAAAACAAAAAACAAAAAAACAGGTTTATGGTAACAAGTAGAGTTGTCATACTGCATGTTGTAGAGCAGAGGTCTTAAACACACGGCCCCTGAGGCTGCTTTTTGTGGCCCGCAGACCCCTTGATGATCGCAGCTCTATGCTGGGAGCCGGCGCCGTCAGGCAGGGTTCTATAGTGCAGTTGAATCATTTGCGGTGCCGCCCAGAGGAGCTCTGAGCACTATACCAATGGATGACACGGCCAATCAGAGGCAATGAGGTGATGTCGCTGAATGACGCCACCTCCTTGTATCTGATTGGCGGGCGGCAGCCATTGGTATAGTGCTCAGAGCTCCTCTGTGCGGCACCGCAAGAGCTGCAATCGTAACGAGGTCTGCAAGCTGCAAAAAAGCAGGTATGTGCCCACGATCAAGACCCGCTGTGCCCTGGACGCGGTGGGTCCTGACTGCGGGGCCGCGAGTCTCCTCCACAGGAGAATACAAGAGATCGCAGCTGCTCATGCTCATGATCTGGGTTCGGGCCGATGCGGTCTCCTCGCTGTATTCTCAGTATGGAGGACACTTGCGACTCTGAAAGCAACACCGCAGGTCAGTGCTGCGGGCCACACACACACAATGGATGGGATTTCTAGAAATCTTATCAACTCTGCTTGCACTGTGCAAACCCTGCGCTGTGGACGCAGCAGAAACATGCTGCATCCAAAATGCTGCAAACACTGATCAGCACGCAGCCTAATAGGAGAGAATGAAGGAAAGGTGAGAATTTTTTGCGTTTGTGAAGAGCGGCATAATAGGGGACAAGGATGAGGGAACAAGGATAGGCACAATACTACAAGGATGAGCACAATACTACAAAGATGAGCACAATACTACAGGGCACAAGGATGAACACAATACTACATGGATGAGCACAATACTACAAGGCACAAGGATAGACAATACTACAAGGATGGGCACAATACTACAAGGATGGGCACATTACCACAGGGCACAAGGATGAACACAATACTACAAGGATAGCCACAATACTACAAGGCACAAGGATAGACAATACTACAAGGATGGGCACATTACTAGAGGGCACAAGGATGGGGACATTGCTACAGTATGGGGGACATAACTACAGAACACAAGGATGTGCATATAATACAGGACACAAGGGGGACATTACTACAGGATGCGGGACATTACTACAAGATGTTGGCTAAGATGACTGTATGATGCTACTAATTGTAAAGCAATATTAAAAGGGGATAAAATGTAAAAAAATATTCAAAATAAAGCATGACCTATTTGCCATTAAAAATGAGATTATTTATATATATATATATATATATATATATATATATACACATATATATATATATATACACATATATATATATATATACACATATATATATATACATATATATATATATATACATATATATATATATATATACATATATATATATATATACATACATATACATACACACTATTAGGTCCAGAAATATTTGGACAGTGACACAATTTTCGCGAGTTGGGCTCTGCATGCCACCACATTGGATTTGAAATGAAACCTCTACAACAGAATTCAAGTGCAGATTGTAACGTTTAATTTGAAGGTTTGAGCAAAAATATCTGATAGAAATTGTAGGAATTGTACACATTTCTTTACAAACTCTCCACATTTTAGGAGGTCAAAAGTAATTGGACAAATAAACCAAACCCAAACAAAATATTTTTATTTTCAATATTTTGTTGCGAATCCTTTGGAGCCAATCACTGCCTTAAGTCTGGAACCCATGGACATCACCAAACACTGGGTTTCCTCCTTCTTAATGCTTTGCCAGGCCTTTACAGCCGCAGCCTTCAGGTCTTGCATGTTTGTGGGTCTTTCCGTCTTAAGTCTGGATTTGAGCAAGTGAAATGCATGCTCAATTGGGTTAAGATCTGGTGATTGACTTGGCCATTGCAGAATGTTCCACTTTTTTGCACTCATGAACTCCTGGGTAGCTTTGGCTGTATGCTTGGGGTCATTGTCCATCTGTACTATGAAGCGCCGTCCGATCAACTTTGCGGCATTTGGCTGAATCTGGGCTGAAAGTATATCCCGGTACACTTCAGAATTCATCCGGCTACTCTTGTCTGCTGTTATGTCATCAATAAACACAAGTGACCCAGTGCCATTGAAAGCCATGCATGCCCATGCCATCACGTTGCCTCCACCATGTTTTACAGAGGATGTGGTGTGCCTAGGATCATGTGCCGTTCCCTTTCTTCTCCAAAAACTTTTTTCTTCCCATCATTCTGGAACAGGTTGATCTTTGTCTCATCTGTCCATAGAATACTTTTCCAGAACTGAGCTGGCTTCATGAGGTGTTTTTCAGCAAATTTAACTCTGGCCTGTCTATTTTTGGAATTGATGAATGGTTTGCATCTAGATGTGAACCCTTTGTATTTACTTTCATGGAGTCTTCTCTTTACTGTTGACTTAGAGACAGATACACCTACTTCACTGAGAGTGTTCTGGACTTCAGTTGATGTGAACGGGTTCTTCTTCACCAAAGAAAGTATGCGGCGATCATCCACCACTGTTGTCATCCGTGGACGCCCAGGCCTTTTTGAGTTCCCAAGCTCACCAGTCAATTCCTTTTTTCTCAGAATGTACCCGACTGTTGATTTTGCTACTCCAAGCATGTCTGCTATCTCTCTGATGGATTTTTTCTTTTTTTTCAGCCTCAGGATGTTCTGCTTCACCTCAATTGAGAGTTCCTTAGACCGCATGTTGTCTGGTCACAGCAACAGCTTCCAAATGCAAAACCACACACCTGTAATCAACTCCAGACCTTTTAACTACTTCATTGATTACAGGTTAACGAGGGAGACGCCTTCAGAGTTAATTGCAGCCCTTAGAGTCCCTTGTCCAATTACTTTTGGTCCCTTGAAAAAGAGGAGGCTATGCATTACAGAGCTATGATTCCTAAACCCTTTCTCCGATTTGGATGTGAAAACTCTCATATTGCAGCTGGGAGTGTGCACTTTCAGCCCATATTATATATATAATTGTATTTCTGAACATGTTTTTGTAAACAGCTAAAATAACAAAACTTGTGTCACTGTCCAAATATTTCTGGACCTAACTGTATATATAGATATATAGAGAGAGAGAGCGAGATAACTACATAACTTAACTAAACAAAAAGTAAAAAAGTGCAGGTTTGTTACAATCAAGCAAAAAATGTTCAAAATAGTGATCCAAAGGTGTATAGAAAAAAACATGGAATCATTAAAAATGTCACTTTGTCCTGCAAAGAATGCGGCCCCCCTCATTTTTTTTTTCTATGTGCAGCCCATTCCCCCAGCTGAGTTTCAGAGCCGTGTTGTAAAGTGTTCATTCCTCCACCAGCCTGAATACTAAAAAAAAATGGGATTTAAAGTTGCCCCTTACAGAGTCAATGAGTTGTATAAGGAAAATTAAGTTGCACTTCTTTCTGGCATTATCTGTATTTTGAATGGGCTCCAGAAAGTAGTCAACTGTGTTATTATGCCGGTCTGAAAAGATGGACCCTGCTTTTTAGAGGAGCAAATGGAGCCCAAAAGGTTCATACTTTAGACTGTTCATTTTATACAGCTGAATGCCTCTGTCTGGGGCCTGACAAACTCAATTTACGGGGATTCAGTTGGAAGGCAAAAGGTCTGATTTACCCCTATACAGAGAAAGGCTGAAATCTGCAGTAAGAATAAGTGACCAGCTAAAATCCTGACCGGTTACCAGTAATTGGGTTTGTCTAAACTGAATCTGTAATTACGCTGTCATTTCATTTCTGTCCCATTATTTTTGTTGTTTGTTTCCTCTGTCGAAACTTTGAAAGTCGTGATGTGACGAGGCAATGTCATAATAAGGCAATTATTTCTCTTACGCAAGTGCAACATTGAGTAGTCCTATACGGTTATCCTTTATATTTTCCACAAGTTCTAAAAATTGCTTACAAAGAACAGAAAGACTGTTGGTGAATTAGGTTTATACCATCAAAAGATAAATTAGACAGTTTCACATATCAGCAAGACTTCACCAACGTTCAAAAAAAAGGTAAAGCAAAGCTGCCTATTTCTCTACGCCGACAGATCTTAGCGCTCCCTTTCTGAATGTTGTCTAGAAATGAATTTCTGCAGCATTTGACACAGAATGATCATTTAAAGGAAGCTAAAAAAGTAAAAGAATACAATGGGTAAAAGTAATAATAAAGTAATGCTACTATAGCAATGTTACCAAAACACTTCATTTCATAGGTCACCATCTTGCCTCTGCTATGTATTCACTTTGTGCTACGAGTTGGAAAATCACCACGGGTCAGATCTGCAGTGATATTCTGAACGCTTAGCGCAAACATATTCAAGTTAAGTCTTAGGCTATGTGCGCACTGGGAAATGGAATTTTCTTGAGAAAATTCCGCATGCTCTTAAAGATTACCGCACCCGCGGTAAAAAAACCGCGGCAAACCGCACCCGAAAACCGCATGCGGTTTGCTGCGGTTTCACCGCGGTATTGATCGCGGTATTGCCGCGTGCGGGTTGGGATGTGTTTTATTGCATTCAATGCAATAAAGCACATTGAAAAAAAAAAAAGAAAAAAAAAAGTCATTTAATTCTGAGATAGTAGATAGATAGACAGAAGAATAGATAGAGGGATAGATAGACAGACAGATAGAGAGATAGATAGATAGATAGATAGATAGATAGATAGATAGAGGACAGATCGCTGCATTTCCCACGGTCGGCAGTGAGTTCACATTACCGGCCGTGGGAAATGACCGGTAATTACCTCTGCTGTCTGCTGCTTTCATTCAGCGCTGTGTCTGTGACACATCGCGGCTGGATGTCAGCAGTGCAGGACCCTGTGGATTACGCCGGAGCAGTGGATTATGCCGGAGCTTTGCTGCGGGAGGGGTTAATAAAATGGTGAACGAGGCTTGTTTGTTTTATTTAAAATAAAGGATTTTTCGGTGTCTGTATTTTATTCACTTTACTTACGGGTTGATCATGTCAGCTGTCACATAGACGCTGCCATGATCAAGCCTGGAGTTAATGGCGGTGATCCACCATCATTAACCCCTTGTATTACCCTGCTGCCACTGCTACACGACGGCAGGAAGAGCCGGGGACACTCCGGTGCTGCCGCATAATGCATGCGACAGTCCCGGGGTAGCTGCGGCTGATATTCTCGGCTGCGGGAGGGGGAGTGAGGCGGGGGACATTAACCCTGCCCCTCTCCCTCCCCAGCCTGAGAATACCGGGCCGCCGCTGTGTGTTTACCTCGGCTGGAAGGTAAAAATACAGCGGAGCCCACGTGTTTTTTTTTCTATATTTCCGTTTGCTTACTATGTGTGTTCTATGTGTCTGTGTCTATGTGTTCTGTGTCTGTGATGTGTCTGTGTTTGTGATCTGTGTGTGTTTACTCTCTGCACGGCTTCCTCTTCCTGTAATGACATCACTTCCCTGCAAACCGCAGACAGGCGATGTACATTACCGGAGGTAAACCGCGAAATACCGCAGGGAATAACGCAGGAAAACGCAGTGAAACGCACAGAATTTGCTGCCTGCGTTATTCCCTGCAGGATTTCATGATTAACATTGGAGTCAATGGAGTGAAATCCCGCAGCGATGTGCGGAAAAGAAGTGACATCCACTTGTTTTTGCTGCGGGATTCCCGCAGCAAAACATGCAGCTGTCAAATTCCGCCCAGTGCGCACAGGATTTTTTTTCTCCATAGGATTTGCTGGTGATTCACTGCAGAGATGTTATGAACATTTTCTGCAGCGAAACATGCAGCAAATCCGCGGAAAATCCGCGGCAAAATCCGGTAAGTGCGCACATAGCCTTAGGGTTATGTGAAGAAGAAAATGCACCCAACTTCTAAGTAATCCCAACCACAGGCATTGATGCTGAAATCTGGACTTTGGGGTGCCCTGTCCATTGTTACGGGAGCACTACCGTAGCAGTCTTGGATTGATAAGTGCGTCTTGATCATCACAACATAGTGCTTGGAGACATTATTTTACTGTAGCATATTTTGTTTGTTTCTTTTTTTATTTTTTCAAACATTGTCTAGAGGGAATTCTTGTCCTCTGAGGTGTTAACATTTGTTTGTATGTATCTGGATTCATGATTGATTGTTTTTTATTTGAAGAAAATGCCAACTTTAGATGTTTTACATCCAAAAACTTGTTCTTAGAACACAGGGTTGATGGTGGAGGAGGGAGTTTGCATTTCTGGAACATATTAACTATTTGTCTAATGTGAAACGGCCAATGGTGACAGTTCATAATTAGTTGTAAACTGTAAGAACATTGAACAATTAAACCTGGTAATAACAAGGCTTAATATGGCCTTAAAGGCTTGTAAAAACTCAAAAGAACTTGTGAAGTGCGTTTGCAATAAATATTGAAAATGTGCAGTTTTGTTAATAAATTCCATTTTCTTTTTCTAATATTGCCCTGTACTATTTCTTCAATGGCTGGAGTGTAAAGGCTGCTTTACACGCAACGATATCGCGAATGAGATATCGCTGGGGTCACGGAATTCGTGACGCACATCCGGCCTCGTTAGCGACGTCGTTGCGTGTGACACCTACGAGCGTCCACTAACTATCAAAAATACTCACCAAATCGTTGACACGTCGTTCATTTCCCAAATATTGTTGCTGGTTCAGGACGCAGGTTATCGTCGTTCCTGAGGCAGCACACATCACTACGTGTGACACCCCGGGAACGACTAACAACAGCGTTCCTGCGTCCTCCGGCAACGAAGTGGGCGTGTCGTTAATGCGGCTGCTCTCCGCTTCTATTTTTGGGACGCTGCGTGATGTCGCTGTGACACTGCACGAACCTCCCCCTTAAAGAAAAGGTTGTTTGCTGGCCACAGCGACGTCATTAGGAAGGTAAGTACGTGTGACGCATACCTGTGATATCGTTCGCCATGGCCAGAGATTTGCCCGTGACGCACGAATGATGGAGGGTGGGTGTTATCGCTAGCGACATCACTAGCGATGTCGCAGCGTATAGAGCGGCCTTAAGTCTCCGATCAGTGGAGTACATACATGCTCAATATCTTCTCTGCGTTGTTACTAATAAACTCATAAAAAAATCTTTTTTGCGGGTATACAGTCTTAGTATTGTGTCAGAAAATACCTACTTCCTTTCAATAACATATTAAAATTTATCTCTTTATTCATATATCTTAAAAATCTTCAAACCAAGACAAACAACAAAAATACATATAAGGTCAAAGTTTAAGAAGGTGTCTAGATCACTTTAACTTCAGACACTTGGGAGGTGGAAGGTAGAGGAATAATCACACTCTTAGATAAAGCATTAATACTAGAGGGGAACAAATCGAAATATAATCATGTCCTTAATCTTACCCTCATAAGGACTTCCCCTGCCTGTCAATGGAGTACATCCTTACTTAACCGATGCCCCCATTCCTCGGCGGCTCGCCCTTGTGTGTCCCTTCTCTTTCCCTCTCAAACAATAATCAAAACAAGTCTCTATAGTAAAAAAAGACCACCTAAATCTCTGGCACCTAGTACATATGATACATATACTTTAACAGTATTTCCAGTGTGGGCTATCCCTCAGTCTCACTCCTACCTGGCAATGGAGTACACCCTTATTTTTCCGGTGCCCCCACTCCTCGGCGGCTGGCCCTAAGGTAGCCCTTATAGTCCTGGTTGATAAACCAGAAAATAGTCAATAGAGATTCTTTTCTCAATATTTTTTACAATAAGATTTTGCACTTATCTGGAAAATCCAAGGTGCCTTGAGAATATTCAATTTCTTATGTCATGAATTCCTTAAGGTCCTTATGAGGGTAAGATTAAGGACATGATTATATTTCGATTTGTCCCCCTCTAGTATTAATGCTATATCTAAGAGTGTGATTATTCCTCTACCTTCCACCTCTCAAGTGTCTGAAGTTAAAGTGATCTAGATACCTTCTTAAACTTTGATCTTATATGTATTTTTGTTGTTTGTCTTGGTTTGAAGATTTTTAAGATATATGAATAAAGAGATCAATTTTAATATGTTATTGAAAGGAAGTAGGTATTTACTATTACTAATAATGCTGCTATATAACCTGAGAATAAAGAGGCCGATACAATGTGCTGATGAGAGGGAAACTACAATATATGCAGTAGTTACAACAAATAGGGATGAGAGAGGAGAGAGTTATCAGTAGATAGCTATAATGCACCCTATAAGATGCTGATGCCTCCTGGTCACATGGAATAAGCTGCTGCCCACTCCCAAACAGGAAAGAGACCAAAAGAGCAGAGGTGTGAATAAAAAGGCTGAGGGGTGAGACAATTACATGAGTATGGCATTTTTTGCATTGACAGGGTTAAAATATGATGTGCATTTCTCTAGAGATTTTTTTGTTTCCATGGGATAACCAACCCGACAGCGTCTAGCCAATTTTTTGATCTTTACTACTCTGCATTTTTGTATTGATAACTTTTTTCATTGATATGCTATATGAGGAGTACGTGGGAGAAAAGTAATTTTTAATTACCATTTAATATGAATACATTTGTTACATGTAAAAAAAAACCCACAGGAGATAAAATGGAGGAAAATGGCTTCCTTTGGTGACATCAGTCAGTAGCAGAGCTAACTGCTCTGTGCCCGGGAAACCCAGCATTGCCAACCCTAATATTCACTACACAGCGCTTATAAAGTGTGATTTAGGCCAAAAAAGAAGCTGATTAAATTGTAGGAGTGGTAATGCAGCAATATCTGAAGATGATTCTGCACCAGGGGTAATTTATAGGTGTTTTATAATGATGAGCAAGCAATAAAGTGCTCAGGTGCTCGTTACTGGAATCGAGCAGGTCGGATATTCTGACGGGATCAACTCAACTATAATGGAAGTCAATTAGTAATGGCCAGTCCGAATCTCCACCCACACAGAGCCGCTAAAACAGAACATTTCCGAGAGATGGTAGGGTTTTTTGTTTTATATACACACACACGTTGATTTTACCCCCAATGACAGCAATTCAGAGACTCCAAGTGGCTCTCACTGGGGTGCTGGCTCCGATTATTCACGGAAGGGAGCCAACGCTTTGTGTCCGATCATTCACGAATGACACATTGGAGTACGTGATACTTAGGCTACTTTCACACATCCGGTTTGAGCACTGCGGCTCAATCCGGCTGTGAAACCTATGCAACGGATGCGGCGAAAACACCGCATCCTTTGCATAAGTTTTTACATGTGGCCCGTCCGTTTTTTTCCGGTTGCGGCACGCTACTGAGCATGCGCAGTGGAAGAAACCGCATGTGGCGGCCGGATGCGTTTTTTCCGCATCGCGCCGCATCCGGCGTCCATAGGCATGCGCTGGATGCGGCGCAATGCATTTTTTTTTTTTGCCGGAGCAAAAAACGTTGCAGGCAACGTTCCATCCGTCCGCGGCATCGGCTAAATCTGCCACATGCGGCAAAAAACGGACCGAACGCAAGCCCATGCGGCACAATACGGCACTAATGTAAGTCTATGCAAAAAAAAACCGCAACCGGCGGCAAAAAAAAACGGTTGCGGTTTTTCTGCAGAGCGCAGTATTGTGCCGCAGAGCAAAAACCGGATGTGTGAAAGTAGCCTTAGAGTACCAAAATCAATATTTTATTTTCTTTGGAACATGGCATTTGATGGCAAGGATTAAAATACCTTCAAAATCATCTTATCTGCCAATACACTTCTGCCTTCATTATACATCATGAGGGGCTCTAGTTGGCCCTTTCTGCTGTCGTATGCACATCGGCTGACTGTGTCAATGCAGCTTCTTAATTATATCATCAGGGCAGGAGAATTAAACCTTGGAATTCCTGACATCCACTGTGTGATTTAGTTTAGGCCTGCCTCTATTAACATAGATGGTAATTTATTGAAAACGCTGACGTAATGCTGGAGTTTAGAGATGAGCGGATCCGAACTAAGTTTGTTGCTCGTATCAAACACAGACTTTACAAAAAAAAAAAATCAGTGTTTGAGTTCGCTTGCTTTGCGTATGCTGCGCTCGGTGACCCTCGGTGCTCGGCCCAGTACAAGTTGCTTGCAGTGTTTGAACAGCTCCCACTGGGGTAAAATCAGCATTATCGGATGTAGTGTGTATAATAAATAAATTGAAAAAACTTGCACTCCCTGCCCCAGAAGTGATCTGTTTATGGCTACCTGCATGTAAGCGGAAAACCGAACTTCCCAATCAGTGCCTTCAATGAGGTTCAGGTAAAGATCAGGTCCAGAACAGAACTTTATCTAAAGTCCTGGCTGAACCCAAAATTTCCACGGGTCCACTTATCTCTACTGGAGGTTCTGGCAATCCCAGCTGATCACTAAGGGCGAGAAAAGAAAGACCTATAGACACAAGCAGATCATCCACTTCTCTTTAACCCCTTAACGACCGCCGATACGCCGAGACAAATTAGGGTACTTCTTCCGATCCTCCGCTTTTTAACGGCGGTCGGAAAAAAGGATCTAGCACCCCCCAGAGTCAGAAATTTTCCGGGGTCTCAGCTGCCGGGGGTAGTTGAGACCCTGGAGATCATGATTCTGGCCGGTTTTTCCGGTCCCCGCTCACCTCATGACCGGTATACATCGTATACCGATGATCAGGTTACAGTAAATGACCGCGCCGGTAAAAAATCATTTATCTCCCATCTGGCATAAACAAACATGTCAGATGGGAGATAAATCTCATCCCCCGGTCCTCTCCGGTCCCCCGGTGTCGCCAAAGTGACCCCCCGAAAATATAACATGGAGCCGCACATACCGGCGCACACAGCAGCGCGCCGGCCGCATTTCCCCCTTTCCTATGGTTTCTGTCGCATGTGCTATGACACATACGACAGAAACCTGCTCTCCAGGCCCTGCCAGATCAGCCCCTATTCCCACCCCAGTGTTCCCCGGTGTCCCCCGTACCTGTCGCAGCTCTGATCCCCCGCGGCCCCCTCCTCCTTCACAGTGCACGCCGGTCACACTGCAGAGCGCGGCTGACAGCTTCCTGTGTCTGATTCAGAGACGCTGGCTGCTGCTGCCGGCAGTCTGCAGCTGTGACCCGGGGAGGGTGGGTGCAAATTCTTTGCACCCACTCTTCTCAAATGGAGGGTCTGCACTCCTAGAAAATGGGGGATACGTTCCCTGAACGTGCCCCCCATATTCTAGAAGGTCCAGAATCGCCGCGGGACTTTCACAATGGATTACAGCAGGGACCCGATTTTTTTTTTCTTTTCAATAAATTGGCCAAAGAGGGAATGTTTTTGGGGAGTGTTTTTTCAAATAAATTTTTTTTTTGTCGTCAATTTTTTTTTTTTTTATTACTGTCAATTAGTTATGTCTGGTATCAAATAGACGCCGTGACATAACTAATTGCTGGGCTTGATGCCAGGTGACATCACACATCTGCTATCAACCCCATTTATTACCCCGTTTGCCACCGCACCAGGGCGCGGGATGAGTTGGGGCGAAGCGCCATGATTGGCGTATCTAATGGATGAGCCACTTCTGGGGCGGTTGCGGCCTGCTATTTTTAGGCTGGGAAGAGTCCAATAACCATGGCTCTTCCCACCCTGAGGATACCAGACCCCAGCTGTCAGCTTCACCTTGGCTGGTGATCTAATTTTGGGGGACCCTATGTTTGTTTGTTTTTTTAATTATTTATAAATATTTAAAAAAAAAAACAGCTTGGGGAGCCCTCCAAATTGATCACAAGCCAAGGTGAAGCTGTCAGCTGTGGTTTGCAGGCTACAGCTGTCTGCTTTACCCTAGCTGGCTATCAAAAATAGGGGGGACCCCACGTCATTTATTTTAATTATTTTTTTTCTTTTTGGGCTAAATACAAGGCTAGGCATCCTTTAGTGCCACATGAAAGGCACTAAAGGGCGCCAGCTTAGAATATGCAGAGGGGTGGGATGTTATATATGTTTGACATCTATCCATTCAGCCATTGTAGCATTTTAGGCTGTGTGCCCACGATCAGGGTTTGCAGCATTTTGGGCGCAGAGTGTTTTCCCTGCGTCCATAGCGCTGCGTTGTGCAGTAGACGCACAGTGGAAGGAATTTTAGAAATCCTATGCCCAATGTGCTTCTTTTCTCCGCAGCATAAACCGACCTGTGGTGCAGCTTCCCGAGCCTCAGCATGTCAATTTATGCTGCGGAGATGAGTGTTCTCTGCAGGTAGAATAGAGCTAAAGTCCACAGCAGCCTGAACCCAAATCGTGGGCATGGGCAGCTGCATTCTCCCATGGACAACTCTCACATTTCTGCAGGAAGGCTGACAGTGTGTACTAGACGCCGTGTCGCTGGATCATGGCCACATAGCCTAACAGTGAGAAATTTGTTGCACAGCAACATTTTTGTGAAGTACCTGTGGATTCAAAATGCTTACTATACTCCTGAATAAAATCCTTGAGGGGTCCAGTTTCCAAAATGGAGTCACTTGTGGGGGGTTTCTAATGTATAGGTACCCAAGAGGCCCTGCTAATGTGACATGGTGCGCGCAATTTATTTCAACTTTTCCAAAATTCAAATGGTGCTCCCTCCATTCCAAGCCCTCCCATTAATCCAAAGAGAGGTTTTTGGCCACATATGGGGTATCCCTGCGCTCACAAGAAATTGGATAACCTGTGGGGTCCACGTTTTGTTGTAGCCTCTTGAAAAAGTGAGGAATATGATGCTAAAGAAACATTTTTGTGAAAAAAATGAACATTTTCAATATGGCAACCTAAGCTTATCTAATTCTGTGAAGTATTCGTGGATTCAAAATGCTCAATATACACCTAGATAAAAGCCTTGAGGTGTCTTGTTTCCAGAATGGGGTCACTTGTGGGGGACCTCCACTGTTTAGGCACTTTAGGGGCTTTCCAAATGCGACATAGCGTCCACTAATTATTCCAGCCAAATGTTCAGTCAAATAGCACTTTTTCCCTTCTGAGCCCTGCTGTGCACCCAAACAGTTGATTTCCACCACACATAAGATATCAGCATACTCAGGAGAAATTGCACAATAAATTTTATGTTCCTTTTTTTCCTTTTACTCTTGTTAAAAAAAAAAAGCTATGTGGTTGAAGTAACAATTTTGTGGTAAAAATGTATCTTTTTTATTTTCCCAGCTCAACATTATAAACTTCTGTGAAGCACCTGGTGGTTCAAGGTACTCACCAAACATCTAGATAAATTCCTTGAGGGGTCTATTTTCCAGAAAGGGGTCACTTGTGGGGGACCTCCACTGCTTAGGCACCTCAGGGGCTCTCCTAATGCAACATGGTGTCCGCTATTGATTCCAGCCAATTTTGCAGTCAAAATTGCACACCTTCCCTTCCAAGACCTGCCATGTGCCCAAACAGTTGATTTCCACCACATATAAGATATCACCAAACTCAGGAGAAATTGCACAATAAATGTCATGGTGATTTTTTTTCCTGTTACCCTTGTGAAAAAAAAGCTACCTGGTTGAAGTAACAATTTTGTGGTAAAATGTTATTTTTTTATTTTCATGGCTCAACGTTATAAACTTCTGTGAAGCACCTGGGGGTTCAGGGTACTCACCAAACATCTAGATAAATTCCTTGAGAGGCCTAGTTTCCAATATGGGTCACTTGGTGTTTTTTTGCTGTTTACGTACCCTTAGGGGTCCTCCAAATGAGACATGGTGCCCGCAATCTTTTTCAGCCAAATTTCCTTTCCAAAATTCAAATATTGCTCCTTTCGTTCCAAGCCCTCCTATTTGTCCATACAAAGGTTTCAGACCACATGTGACGTATCACCGCGCTCATAAAAAAGTGGGTAACAAACATTTGGGTCAAATTTTTGGAATTACCTCTTGAAAAAGTGAGAGAATTGATGCTAAAGCAACATTTTTGAGAAAAAAATGACAATTTTCAATATGACAACGTAACGTTATCAAAATCTTTGAAGTACCTGTGGGTCCAAAATGCGCAGTATACCCCTCGATGGAAGCCTTAAGGGGTCTAGTTTTCAAAATGGGGTCACTTGAGGGGGGTTCCTGCTGTTTAGGTACCTTAGGGGATCTGTAAATGCAACATGGTGCCCACAATCTGTTTCAGCCAACTTTGCTTTCCAAAATTCAAATATTGCTCCTTTCATTCCAAGCTCTCCCATTTACCCAAACAAAGGTTTCTGACCACATGTGGGGTATCGGCGCGCTCATAAGAAAGTGGGTAACAAAGTGTAAAGTGTGAGGTCCAATTTTTGGTGTTACCTCTTGAAAAAGTAAGAAAATTAGTGCTAAAGCAACATTTTTAGGTAAAATGTTAATTATTTTTTTTCATTCCACATTATTTTAGTTCCTGTGAAGCACCTGAAGGGTTAATAAACTTCTTGAATGTGGTTTTGAGTACCTTGAGGGGTGCAGGTTTTAGAATGATGTCACTTTTGGGTATTTTCTGTCACCCAGGCCTCTCAAAGTCACTTCAAATGGGATGTAGTCCCTAAAAAAAATGGTTTTGTAAATTTTGTTGAAAAAATGGGAAATTGCTGATGAACTTTGACCCCTTCTAACTTCCTAACCCCAAAAAATGTTTCAAAAATTGTGCTGATCTAAAGTAGACAAGTGGGAAATGTTATTTATTAACTATTTTGTGTGACATAACTCTCTGGTTTATGGGCATAAAAATTAAAAGTTTGAAAATTGCAAAATTTTTAAATTTTTTTGTCAAATTTCAGATTTTTTCCACAAATAAAATAAAAAAATATCATCCTAAATTTACCTCTAAGGCTGCTTTCACACCTCCGGTTTCTGCAATGCGGCACAATCCGGCACTTTGCAGGAAAATCGCAACCGTTTTTTTTTGCTGCCGGTTGCGTTTTTTCTGCATAGACTTTAATTAGTGCCGCATTGTGCCGCATGGCCTTGCGTTCCATCCGGTTTTTGCCGCATGCGGCAGATTTAGCCGATGCGGCGGCCGGATGGAACGTTGCCTGGCATGTTTTTTTCGTGCGGCAAAAAAACCCGCATTGCGCCGCATTCGGCTGATGCGGCGCATTTTTCAATGCATGCCTATGGCGGCCGGATGCGGCGTGATGCGGCAATAACCGCATCCGGCCGCCGCATACGGTTTTTGCCACAGCGCATGCTCAGTAGCATGCCGCAAGCGGCAAAAACCGGACTGGCCGCAAAGGAAAAACTTATGCAAAGGATGCGGTGTGTTCACCGCATCCGTTGCATAGCTTGCACAGCCGGATTGAGCCGCACAGCTCAAGCCGGATGTGTGAAAGCAGCCTAACATGAAGCCCAATATGTCACGAAAAAAAAAAAATCTCAGAATCACCGGGATCCATTGAAGCGTTCCAGAGTTATAACCTTATAAAGTGACACTGGTCAAAATTGCAAAAAATGGCCTGGGCATTAAGTACAAAACTGGCTTCGTCCTTAAGGGGTTAAAGGTGACAATATAACATAATATATAAACACATACATGAATTCATTGCTCTTACCTGGTGGTCTAGTGTGCTTGTACTCCAGCTTGTGCTGTGGGTTTTTCCTAAAATGGAAAACATTTATATTAATACACCAACATCACACTATTGAGAACTTCTCAGTACATAAGGCAATGAAGACAAATGCAGCACAATCTCATTTGCACATACTTAGTCATTAGGTGACCATGGTGTGAAGAAGTGAATTGTCATGTACCGGAAGTTTTAATTAAAACCCTTCTTTAAAAGGGCTCATCTATGGAAAAAAATATATTTTAAAATGGGCACTTACTGTTTTACAGTTTTTAAGGCTGAAAATTGACTTAAAGCAGAACAGTCGTTATAATTTTTATTTTTAAATCAATAGTGCACATGAAAATAAGCCGCTTTGTAATGTATCTTACTTCAGAATTGAGAATTTTGATAATGACTGATTAATTCTGGCAGAGAGAAATAAATTTCTCTCTGCCAGAATTAATCAGTCATTATCAAAATTCTCAATTCTGAAGTAAAATCTTTATTGAGTGAAGACTTTTCCATTGAGTTATGAAATAAAAATTAAAACAACGGTAACGCTTCAAGTCTATCGAGTTCAACCTATAGCCTAATATGATTATCGAGAGGAGGGAAAAAACTCCATGGGGCAGACAGTAATAACTCTATATCAGGGGAAAAAATCATTGCGAATTCCACATACGGCGATCAGACTTAAAGACATAATGCATTAACTGGAAAGGTCTTGTTAGTCAGTCATTTGCTCGGGTGTCACAATCGTCACCAGTGATTAGCAGTGTGAGCATTTACAGCCATTTCTGCCCCCTCAAGCTGGGATCAAAAAGTAGAAACCCATGGAGACCGTGTAAGAGTCAGAACAGGAGCTAAATTTTTTAGAATAGTCTGACACCTTTCAAAATTTTATTCACATTTAGCTGTAATAGCTGTAGCGGTTCTCCACTGTGGCCAGTTATGGCTCAGCAGAAACCAGCATCCATTGCCGGTATCTGAAGATGTAGAGACTGATGGGGACGAGAAAAGGAGCTGTCTGGATGGGGATCAGTGAGGATGGGTATTAGGCCTAAGCCACACGGCGATAAAATCGGTGCGAGTGGAATGCGATAAAACATAGCATTCCACTCAGACCAATATTAGCCTGTGTGTAAGCGCACATGAACGATTATTTTCTCAGCCCTAATGGGACCGAGAAAACAATCACAGCATGCTGCGATTGTAATGCGAGACTTTTCTCTCACACCCATTCAAGTGAATGGGTCGAGAGAAAAATCGCACTGCACTCGCGGTACAGTGGTGTACCGCTAGTGCACTGCGAGAATGGCAATAGCCGGCTACGGAGGAGAGTGAGAGAAATCCCTCCCTCCCCTCCTCAGTGCCGGCCCACCCCCCGCAGCTGAGGTCCGCTCGCACAGTCGGACCTCAGTCGCAGGGATACTGGCATGACACTCAGCTCCTGCTGTGCTGCCAGCGAGAGCCAAGTGTCATGTGAGCATCGCACTAGTGCCCCGTGTGGCTCCGGCCTTCCTTTTTAAGTTTTGTTATACAAGTGTGAGCCCTCTTAATACATTTTTTTTTTATCCCCCTGGATAGCCCATTTAAGCTGTGTAAGCCCAGAATTCACAATAAAAGCTTGTGCTCCTGGACAGATGGAAGTGATGGTTAAAAGTAAATAATTGGAATCCATGTAACAGAAACAGAATACCTAATAAACTACTATAAAGTATGCTTTAATGAATGCACATTTATTGGGAAATTTAAAAAAAAAAATATAATTCTTCACAAATCTCTGAAATCATAAAAATATGATATACTGACAAACCCTTCTCAGTACATAAATAGCACATAACTTCCACTCTGTTTCTGTTGCTCTTCATGACTTCGCACAAAAGAAGATGAAATATACATATGTAAGGCTATGTGCGCACGTGTGCGCTCTGCACGGCACCTAAAAGGTGCGCTTCAGAGCGCAGCTGAAAAGCTCCGTTCTGAAGCGCATGGTGCCGGCGAGAACGTGCGCTCTGCCTGCAGCTCCTGCCGTAGACCGGGCAGAGGCTGCCGGCAAAGCGCACGGAAGAAGTGACATGTCACTTCTTAGAACGCAGCGATTCGGGCAGCAGCCGAATCGCTGCATTCTAATATGCCACGTGCGCACTGCCCCTGCACAATCTCCATAGACTGTGCAGGGGACGCAGGACGCATGCAGTTAGGCTGCGCTACAAAGCGCAGCGTAACTGCATGAATTACGCACACGTGCGCACATAGCCTTAATGCTAAACATACTCTCAGAGGTAAATAGAAATTCGGAATGTGGGACGACCCTGTATTTAATAAACGTACAGTTTTCTTTTGTACTAGGTGGCGTATTTCACTCTCACTTAATGAGTAAATTGACATTTATTGGTCTTCAGGTATCATGTGTAACTAGATTGAAAACATGTTGAAGAGCAGTATCAGGAGAGATGTGGTCAATTATTCATAATCTGACTAGTCCCTGGTTATGAGTCGTGTACTACAAGGTTCACTGAGGAGGCCAATATTAACCATTTTCTACATTATACAGAGGATGGGATTAATAGCACAAGTATAGAACACTTGATGTTACTGATGGCTGGAAGACTTTCCAGAAAAATGGATCAAGTTGGGTGATATAGAAGATCATGCTTTGTTTTTGTGGGGGCAAAGTAAAAATTTCTCTCGATGAGTCCCAAAAAGCCAAAACAAATACTGCTCTACAACAGTGCAATATCAAGCTAAGGAGCTGGGGGTATAAGACACATTTCATCAATTTAAAAAGAATTTATCAGGTTTTTTTCTACTTCATTTGAGAGCAGCATAATGTAGGCAAAAAGGCCCTGAGTTCAACGATATATCACTTCAATTAATATGTGCAGCCGTTCTGACACAGTGAAAGATTTGAGATTTTGCATGTAGCAGAGCTATGAGAGCTGCCCCCACCCAAACCAGGCTTTCAGTGTAAATTTCCATACACAGAAGCTGCTAATGACAGAAGGGGGCAGAGTCAGACTAGAGCTCTAGTGCTGCTGAGACCCACTAATAATAAAGATAAGAGGCTTAAACTAAAGGCCCCGTCACACTAAGCAACATCGCTAGCAACATCGCTGCTAACGAACAACTTTTGTGACATTGCTAGCGATGTCGCTGTGTGTGACATCCAGCAACAACCTGGCCCCTGCTGTGAGGTCGTTGGTTGTTGCTGAATGTCCTGGGCCATTTTTTAGTTGTTGCTGTCCCGCTGTGAAGCACAGATCGCTGTGTGTGACAGCGAGACAGCAACAACTAAATGTGCAGGCAGCAGGAGCCGGCTTCTGCGGAGACTGGTAACCAATGTAAACATCGGGTAACCAAGAAGCCCTGTCCTTGGTTACCCGATATTTACCTTCGATACCAGCCTCTCCCGCTCTCACTGCCTGTGCTGCCGGCTCCTGCTCTGTGCACATGTAGCTAGCTGCAGGACACATCGGGTTAATTAACCCGATGTGTGCTGTAAGTAGGAGAGCAGGGAGCCAGCGCTCAGTGTGCGCTGCTCCCTGCTCTGTGCACATTAGCTGCAGCACACATCAGGTAATTAACCCGATGTGTGCTGTAACTAGGCGAGCAAGGAGCCAGCGCTCAGTGTGCGCTGCTCAAGGCTCTGTGCACGTGTGGCTGGTCACTGGTTGCTGGTGAGCTCACCAGCAACTCGTGTAGCCACGCTCCAGCGATCCCTGCCAGGTCAGGTTGCTGGTGGGATCGCTGGAGCGTCGCAGTGTGACAGCTCACCAGCAACCTCCTAGCAACTTACCAGCGATCCCTATCGTTGTTGGGATCGCTGGTAAGTTGCTTAGTGTGACTGGACCTTAACATTGCAGATAAACAAAAGCAGGATATGAGAAGACACATAGGGCTGAATTTTCTGTTTTAAAGCTTGCAGCATGCTGTCTCCAGGTTACATCCCAGAAACCTGCTGTCAGAATACCTTTAATGTCAAAATTGTTTCTTAGGCTGTGTCACACATTTCGTTTTTATTGTGTTTTTTTTACTTGCAGATTATTCCAAAACAGCAAGGAAATCCTTATACTGTACCAGCAAAGTCAATGAGAACACTGAAGTGTTGGACACATGTTCAAGATGTTTTCCTTGCAGATAAAAATCTACTGCAATTCTTTCTGCATTTTTGGTTACGTTTTCACCATTGAAAGCAATGAATGAAAATGAATTAAAAAAGCAGCCAAAAATGCAGCAAATAGAGGCAAAAACGCACGCTTTTGCAGCAGCTTTTTTCCTGCCAGGCGATGCAGATTTGTGCACTTAGCCTTAAACTAAAAATGACATAATAGTGTAGAAATAGTGTTTATTGTTGACTCAGTCTGATGGCTACACATATGGTGGAGCCAGATTGTATCTCTTCGCTCATGCATGATATAATTGCTTTTCAGTGCATTAATAATAATTGAAAAAGGAGAAGAAACCAATACTGAAGGAAACGTAAAAAAAAAAAAAAATCATTGATGATAGCAGAGATTACCGTATTTTTCGGACCATAAGACGCACTTTTTTCCCCCCAAATGTTGGGGGAAAGTTGGGGGTGAGTCTTTGGTCTGACTGTCGCTGCGGGGAATGAGGGTTCTGCGGTGGAGCGGGTCATCGGGGGCACGAGCAGGCTGTAGCAGCCTGCCGTGACCACGTGGACCCGCTCATTTAATATGCACGCCCATCCTCCCGCCCATCTCTCAGCGGTGAAGTCGGCGCTGACAGGTGGGCGGGAGGATGGGCAGGGATAAACAGTCGTCCCGCATGATCACCCCTGGCAACTGCAGCCTGGAGTGATCATGTGCGGCTGTATTCACTGCCCCCCCGCACATCATCATCAGTGCGGGGGGCAATGAATCAGTACAGATTACTCACCGTTCCCCTGCAGCATCGCTCCTCCTCCAGTCTGTCCGGTCAGCTGACTTGCGTGACTAGCGGCGCGCACAGTGATGACGTCATCGCTGTGCGTACGTGTCCACACGCAGCCGCCGGCACAGACCACCGGAGGACATCGCGATGCTGCAGGGGGACGGCTGCATTCAGCGGCGCTGCCGCTGACATAGACTGTAAGAGGAGCGGTGCTGCAGGGAGTGAGGAGAGTATGAACGTTTATTTTTTTTATGTGCCACAGGATGCAGCCATACACCAGGATGAGGGCATATAGCAGGATAGGGGTATATTATGAGCAGCATGGGGAGTTTTTGAGCAGGATGAGGGTATATAGCAGGCTGGGGAGTATATGAGCAGGATGAGGGTATATAGCAGGCTGGGAAGTATATGAGCAGGATGAGGGCATATAGCAGGATAGGGGTATATTATGAGCAGCATGGGGAGTATATAGCAGGCTGGGGAGTATATGAGCAGGCTGGGGAGTATATGAGCAGGACATTACCCCATAAAACAGTGTCAGCAGCAGATCCTCGCCCCATAAGTGTGTCATGCCACATTTTTTGCTTAAAATTTTAATTTTCCTATTTTCCTCCTCTAAAACCAGGGTGCGTCTTATAGTCCGGTGCGTCTTATAGTCCGAAAAAATACGGTACATAAGTGCACTGGTTTTCTACAAATGTCTATAGTGATGCTGCAGGAGGAGTAAATATTTTTTTCCTTTGAAATGTTACCAAACCATCTACCATTAAATGTTCATAATTAATAAGAAAAAGAATACAGTGTAGGCAGTAGCTGGGCTTAATAAACCAAATGTCGTGATCTAATGATCATGAGTATTTAATTACTAGGAAAATTAGTAATAAATGTAGATTTTAAGGACTGAAATATTTTTAAAGCCCTTCAGAAAGTACTTTATGTAGCACAGGAGGGCGATTAATACACTTTCCAATGTCATATTGAAAAACAGACTAATTATAATGAAAAATACATTGTTTTTTGCAACTTCTAATTATAACCACACTTGGCTTCAGAGCTAATTGGTGAACGGCAACAAAACAAAATATCAATATGAACTCTGACTCCTTAATAGACGGAGCTCTGTGTATGTATAGTATGTATGTAACCACTGCTAAGGACAGGCTACAAGCAGATGAGACTTGTTTGGGCTAAAGAACACAAGGAATGGACATTAGACCAGTGGAAAACTGTACTTTGGTCTGAGGAGTCCAAATTTGAGATCTTTGGATCCAACCACCGTGTCTTTGTAGAAAAGGTGAACGGATGGACTCTACATGGCTGGTTCCCACCGTGAAGCATGGAGGAGGAGGTGTGATGGTGTTGGGGTGCTTTGCTGGTGACACTGTTGGGGATTTATTCAAAATTGAAGGCATACTCAACCAGCATGGTTACCACACCATCTTGCAGCGGCGTGCTATTCCATCCGGTTTGCGTTTAGTTGGACCATCATTTATTTTTCAACAGGAGAATGACCCCAAACACACCTCCAGGCTGTGTAAGGGCTATTTGACTAACAAGGAGAGTGATAGGGTGCTACGTCAGATGACCTGGTCTCCACAGTCACCAGACCTGAACCCAATCAAGATGGTTTGGGGTGAGCTGGACCGCAGAGTGAAGGCAAAAAGGGCCAACAAATGCTAAGCATCTCTGCGAACTCCTTCAAGACTGTTGGAAAACCATTTCCGGTGACTACCTCTTGAAGCTCATCAAGAGAATGCCAAGAGTGTGCAAAGTAGTAATCAAAGCAAAAGGCGGCTACTTTGAAGAACCTAGAATGTAAGACATATTTTGAGTTGCTTCAAACTTTTTGAAAGTATTTAATTCCACATGTTTTAATTCATAGTTTTGATGCATTCAATGTGAATCTATAATTTTCAGAGTCCTGCAAATAAAGAAAACTCTTTGAATGAGAAGGTGTGTCCAAACTTTTGTACTGTATGTATGTATGTATGTATGTATGTATGTATGTATGTATGTATGTATGTATGTATGTATGTATGTGTGTGCACAGTACAGACCCAGAGTTTGGACACACCTTCTCATTCAAAGAGTATTCTTTAATTTCATGACTCTGAAAATTGTAGATTCACATTGAAGGCATCAAAACTATGAATTAACACATGTGGAATGAAATACTTAACAAAAAAGTGTGAAACAACTGAAAATATGTGTTATTCTAGGTTCTTCAAAAGTAGCCACCTTTTGCTTTGATTACTGCTTTGCACACTCTTGGCATTCTCTTGATGAGCTTCAAGAGGTAGTCACCGGAAATGGTTTTCACTTCACAGGTGTGCCCTGTCAGGTTTAATAAGTGGGATTTCTTGCCTTATAAATGGGGTTGGGACCATCAGTTGTGTTGTGCAGAAGTCTGGTGGATACACAGCTGATAGTCCTACTGAATAGACTTAGAATTTGTATTATGGCAAGAAAAAAGCAGCTAAGTAAAGAAAAATGAGTGGCGATCATTACTTTAAGAAATGAAGGTCAGTCAGTCCGAAAAATTGGGAAAACTTTGAAAGTGTCCCCAAGTGCAGTGGCAAAAATCATCAAACGCTACAAAGAAACTGGCTCACATGAGGACCGCCCCAGGAAAGGAAGACCAAGAGTCACCTCTGCTGCGGAGGATACGTTTATCCGAGTCACCAGCCTCAGAAATCGCAGGTTAACAGCAGCTCTGATTAGAGACTAGGTCAATCCCACAGAGTTCTAGCAGCAGACATCTCTAGAACAACTGTTAAGAGGAGACTTTGTGCAGTAGGCCCTCATGGTAAAATAGCTGCTAGGAAACCACTGCTAAGGACAGGCAACAAGCACAACAGACTTGTTTGGGCTAAAGAACACAAGGAATGGACATTAGACCAGTGGAAATCTGTGCTTTGGTCTGAGGAGTCCAAATTTGAGATCTTTGGATCCAACCACCCTGTCTTTGTGCGACGCAGAAAAGGTGAACGGATGGACTCTACATGCCTGGTTCCCATCGTGAAGCATGGAGGAGGAGGTGTGATGGTGTGGGGGGGCTTTGCTGGTGACACTGTTGGAGATTTATTCAAAATTGAAGGCATACGGAACCAGCATGGCTACCACAGCATCTTGGAGCGGCGTGCTATACCATCCGGTTTGCGTTTAGTTGGACAATCATTTATTTTTCAACAGGCAAATGACCCCAAACACACCTCCAGGCTGTGTAAAGGCTATTTGACTAAGAAGGAGAGTGATGGGGTGCTACGCCAGATGACGTTGCCTCCACAGTCACCAGACCTGAACCCAATCGAGATGGTTTGGGGTGAGCTTGACCGCAGAGTGAAGGCAAAAGGGCCAACAAGTGCTAAGCATCTCTGGGAATTCCTTAAAGACTGTTGGAAGACCCATTACCGGTGACTACCTCTTGAAGCTCACCAAGAGAATGCCAAGAGTGTACAAATCAGTAATCAAAGCAAAATGTGGCTACTTTGAAGAACCTAGAATAAGACATATTTTCAGTTGTTTCACACTTTTTTGTTAAGTATTTCATTCCACATGTGTTAATTCATAGTTTTGATGCCTTCAATGACAATCTACAATTTTCAGAGTCATGAAAATAAAGAAAACTCTTTGAATGAGGTGTGTCCAAACTTTTGGTCTGTACTATCTATCTATCACTGGATTTCTACTTTGTACTTTATTTTATATAATTTCACCATCATTATTCTCCCAATCTATATACTGTATCTATCTATATCTATCAAAATCATTCAGCTAACATTAGTTATTTCTATCCAAGAATTCACGATATACCTGGAAACTACGTCATTACGCTCTCTGAAGGGGATTACCATCTAAGTTACCAGGAATTCCCCTATGATAAAATTCCATGGACTGAACCACAGATTATCCCATGGTGGAAGACAGAAGCTACTATCACAGATAATGAAGATGACTGCGCAGCTCCTGTCAAACAGTTGTGATTTGTAAGATAACAGTTCTGTCTCCCTGACTGTATACTTATGATAGCCATTTTAGAAGAGTATAGAGGAAAGTGTCACAGCAGTAAGCAGAGATGGTATTTGCTCTAGCTCAGGGGTCTCAAACTCAGCTGGGTGTATGGGCCGCATATAGAAAAAAAAAAAATGAGGGGGGCCGCATTATTTGCAGGACAAAGTGAACATTTTTAATGAATCCATGTTTTTTTTTCTATACATCTTGGATCACTTTTGTAAACATTTTTCGCTTGTTTATTATAACAAACGTGCACTTTTTTTGTTAAGTTTATATACAGAAAAGCATTTTTAATGTAAATAAAAAAAGTCATGCTTTAGGATTTTTTTTTTTTTTTTTACATTTTATCACCTTCTTGTAATTGTTTTACAATTAGCAGCATCATATAGTAATCTTAGCCAAAATCTTGTAGTAATGTGCCCATCCGTGTGCCCTGTAGTAAGGTGCTCATCCTTGTGGTATTGTGCCCAGTAGTATAGTGCCCATCCTTGTGCCCTGTAGTATTGTGCCCAGTAATATTGTTCCAATCCTTGTAGTATTGTGCTCTGTAGTATTCTGCCAATTCCCGTAGTATTGTGGCCATCCCTGTAGTATTCAGCCCATCCCTGTAGTATTCAGCCCATCCCTGTAGTATTGTGGCCATCCCTGTAGTATTCTGGCCATCCCTGTAGTATTGTGGCCATCCCTGTAGTATTCTGCCCATCCCTGTAGTATTTTGCCCATCCCTGTAGTATTCTGCCCATCCCTGTAGTATTCTGCCCATCCCTGTAGTATTGTGGCCATCCCTGTAGTATTCTGCCCACCCTTGTAGTATTGTGGCCATCCCTGTAATATTCTGCCCATCCTTGTAGTATTGTGGCCATCCCTGTAGTATTGTGGCCATCCTTGTAGTATTCTGCCCATCCCTGTAGTATTGTGGCCATCCCTGTAGTATTGTGGCCATCCCTGTAGTATTCTGCCCATCCCTGTAGTATTCTGCCCATCCCTGTAGTATTGTGGCCATCCCTGTAGTATTCTGCCCATCCCTGTAGTATTCTGCCCATCCCTGTCGTATTGTGGCCATCCCTGTAGTATTCTGCCCACCCTTGTAGTATTGTGGCCATCCCTGTAATATTCTGTCCATCCTTGTAGTATTGTGGCCATCTCTGTAGTATTCAGCCCATCCCTGTAGTATTCTGACCATCCCTGTAGTATTGTGGCCATCCCTGTAGTATTGTGGCCATCCCTGTAGTATTCTGCCCACCCTTGTAGTATTGTGGCCATCCCTGTAGTATTCTGCCCACCCTTGTAGTATTGTGGCCATCCCTGTAGTATTCTGCCCACCCTTGTAGTATTGTGGCCATCCCTGTAGTATTCTGCCCACCCTTGTAGTATTGTGGCCATCCCTGTAGTATTCTGCCCACCCTTGTAGTATTGTGGCCATCCCTGTAGTATTCTGCCCACCCTTGTAGTATTGTGGCCATCCCTGTAGTATTGTGGCCATCCTTGTAGTATTCTGCCCATCCCTGTAGTATTGTGGCCATCCCTGTAGTATTGTGGCCATCCCTGTAGTATTCTGCCCATCCCTGTAGTATTCTGCCCATCCCTGTAGTATTGTGGCCATCCCTGTAGTATTGTGGCCATCCCTGTAGTATTGTGGCCATCCCTGTAGTATTCTGCCCACCCTTGTAGTATTGTGGCCATCCCTGTAGTATTCTGCCCACCCTTGTAGTATTGTGGCCATCCCTGTAGTATTCTGCCCACCCTTGTAGTATTGTGGCCATCCCTGTAGTATTCTGCCAACCCTTGTAGTATTGTGGCAATCCCTGTAGTATTCTGCCCACCCTTGTAGTATTGTGGCCATCCCTGTAATATTCTGCCCATCCCTGTAGTATTCTGCCCATCCCTGTAGTATTCTGACCATCCCTGTAGTATTGTGGCCATCCCAGTAGTATTCTGCCCACCCTTGTAGTATTGTGGCCATCCCTGTAGTATTCTGCCCACCCTTGTAGTATTGTGGCCATCCCTGTAGTATTCTGCCCACCCTTGCAGTATTGTGGCCATCCCTGTAGTATTCTGCCCACCCTTGTAGTATTGTGGCCATCCCTGTAGTATTCTGCCCATCCTTTAGTAATACGCAAACAAAAAAAAAAATCTCCTCACCTTTCCTGTGTGCCCACGATCAGTACTTGCAGAGTTTTGGATGCAACATGCTTCAGCTGCGTCCAAAACCCTGCTATGTATGGTAAAAGCACAGTGGGCATGGGATTTCTAAAAATCCCATGCCCACTGTGCGTGTACGGCCCGCAGTGAAAACGGAACTGCGGTGTGGCTTCCAGAGGCCGCAGCATGTGAATTTATGCTGCGGCGTCTGAAACGTCCTCCCTAGGCAGAGCACAGCGAGGAGACCGCAGCGGCCCGAACCCCTGATCGCAGGCACGGGCAGCTGCGGTCTCCTAAGGAGTAGACTTGCGGCCCCGTCGATCAGGACGCGCTGTGTCCAGCACGCAGCGGGTCCTGAACTTGAGCACGTACCTTACCTGCTTGTCGCGGCCCGTGATGATCGCGGCTCTGTGCTGAGGGTTGGCGCCGGCAGGAACTTGACTGCATTTGAATCCATTTGCGGTGCAACGCAGAGGAGCTGTGTCTGGACCAATGGCTGCTGCCTGCCAATCAGATGCAAGGAAGTGACGTCGCTGTATGACGTCACCTCCTTGCATCTGATTGGCAGACAGCAGCAGCAACTGGGATAGAACTGACAGCTCCTTGCGCGGCACCGCAGATGGATTCAAATGCAGTAAAGTTCCTGCCGGCGCAGACGCTCAGCATAGAGCCGCGATTTGTCACGGGGTCTGCGGGCCGCAACAAACAGCCTCCGGGGCCGCATGCGGCCCGCGGACCGCGTGTTTGAGACCCCTGCTCTAGCTGCTGCAGCTGTGATGATGCATCACAGGATTGATAGCCATAGAGAAAAAGAAAAATGCTGGTGGAGATCTGAGAATCAATATGGTGGACGATAAATGACAAGAGGCTGGACAACATGGAAGTTCTTCAACTGTAAAAGAAATGCAGAGTGTGATATATAATTCGGGTGAAAGTGCAATGATGGAGGAACATTTCTAGGTTGCTTCTTTAAGGAATATTAGAAATTGGTTACAGTTGGGCAACCAATTTGCAGGTCTTAAGGATGCTTTACACCTTACGATACCACATACGATATCGTATGCGATCGTACCCGCCGCCATCGTATGTGCGGCACGTTCAATTTGTTGACAGTGTCGCACAAACGATTATTTCCCGTCACAAGTACTTTCCTTTCCATACGACCTCGATGTGGGCAGAGAACATCCACTTCCTGGAGTAGGAGGGACGTTCGGCGTCACAGCGACGTCACGCGGCAGCCTGCCAATAGAAGCGGAGGGGCGGAGATGAGCGGGATGTAAACATCCCGCCCACCTCCTTCCATCCGCATTACCGGCCGGGAGCCGCAGGTAAGATCTGTTTATCGTTCCCGGGGTGTCACATACTGCGATGTGTGCTACCTCGGGAACATTGAACAACCCGACGTGCAATTTTAAGGAAATGAACGACGTGTATGCGATGAACGGTTTTACGTTCAATCGCACGTAGCTGTCACATGCTACAACACTAACAATGCCGGATGTGCGTCACTTACGACGTGACCCCGCCGACACATCGTTAGATTTGTTGTAGCGTGTAAAGCCCGCTTTAGTTCCTATTAGCCGTGACAGAGTACTTCAAACTTCCTACTACCTGCAAGCATCCTGGGCACCTATTGTGAGCAATAGGCACCAGAACATTATAATGTTGCAGGACCCATTTATTAGAAAAAAAATCTTTATATTAAAGGGGTATATGATTTCTCAGAATCGTCTGGCTTTCAGTGGTCAGACAACGATGGATCACAAGTACTCATGCACCAGTTTATGATTCAGCCATGTTTCAGTAAGACCCGTTGTCAGTGATGTGTTGCATGTTGAGGTCATTTTTAGGGTCTGTGCGCACTGGGAAATTTGCTTTTCTTAAGAAAAATCTGCACCCTCTGGCAGAATTCCGCACCTGCGGCAAAAACCGCGGTAAAAAGCACCTGCGGTTTTGCAACAAGTTGGTCCCTGCGGTTTTGTACTATTATCTATGGCAAAAACGCAGGTACCTGCGGAAAAGAAGTGACATGCTACTTCTTTTTTGCTGCAGAAATTCTGCAGCAAAACCTATAGGGGAAGTGTGCGCTTAGTATTTTGGTTTTCCCATAGATTTTGCTGGGGAAGGACTGCAGAAAGGTTATGAACAAAAACTGCACCTTTTCTGCAGCAAAACCCGCGGCAAATACACGGCAAAAATGCAGTGTGCGCACAGGGCCTTAGGTGGATTGCCTAAGGACTTATAAAACAATGAAGACCCTGGACACAGATTGTAGGCTTCCATCAGCCCTGAGTGATAGGTATGTGTAGGGATCTTCGGCAGTATTTTGCACATGTGCACCCTTCTTATACCAATGGGGCCCCGTCTGCTTCCTGACATGAGCTGGAACAAAAAAGGTTGCGGTGATTAGTACTACAGGTACCAGGGAACTTGTTATTGAGTTTAAAAAGGTGATTTATTAAGGCAACGCGTTTCTGGGACCACTGTCCCCTGCAACGGATGCTGACATGTCCACAGTGGGACCTATATATAACGGACACCATACACAGATGATTAAAATGATTAATTGCATCAATTGGCTAAAACACCAGATAATCATCAACAAAATAGTTTCGTGAAAAAAAAGAATAAATAAGATATAAAATGTATAATGCAATGCGATTAAAATAAGTGTGTGTGTATAATATATATATATATATGTAGGTGTGTAAACATTTTTGGAAAATTTATTGAAAAAAAAAGTTAAAAATGTACAGAGCTGGACACAATTAATATACGGAAGACACACGCAACCACGGACAACGCGTTTTGGCGGTGTAAACCGCCTTCCTCACGATCCAAGCCAAAACGTTTGCTTGGACCGTGAGGAAGGCGGTTTACACTGCCGAAACGCATTGTCTGTGGTTGCGTGTGTCCTGCGTATATTAATTGTCTCCAGCTCTGTACATTTTTAACTTTTTTTCAATAAATTTGCCAAAACATTTTACTGCTAATTGGACTTTCGGAGTATTTGCTGGATCCATTCCTATTTTCTTCATTACCAAGCATATTCTCCCAGTCCAGGATCCATGCGCTATAGTGGGAAACAGGAGGACTCATTCGGATCAGAGCTCAGACAGGTAAGCTGGTCTATATACGGTTTGTGCCATAATTATATATACACACACACACACGCACACACAGTGTGCCCACCCATATCCTGTCCTCTGCCATTAACTTGAGAACGGCGGCAGCTATAGGCATAGAAGTGGTGTCTAGGTACAGTGGTACCTCGCTTAACGAGTAACCCACTTAACGAGAATTTCGCTTAACAAGCAAAGCTTTCTGTAAATTTGTATCCCGCTTTACGAGAAACCTTTGCTGTACGAGCGAAATCCTCACTGCACACACTTCTGGTTCCGTCCATCCACCGCGCTCTAACCCGCTCTTGCAGTCCACACAAACATACACGCACTCACACACATACAGTATTATGCTCACCTTACCTTCCATTCCACCGCCGGTCTCCTGGTTCTTGTAGTTCCAGGGTACATCGCGGCGAACTACAAATACCATGAGGCCGGCAGTGGAACGGAAGGTAAGGTGAGCATATAATATCTGTACCTTCCGTTTCATTGCCGGCCTCCTGGGTCCTGTAGTGCGCCGCTCTGCTCCGCTCCAGGCATCGGCATCCATAGCAACGAAGCAGGAACTTCCTGGTTCCTGTCACCGCTTGTCAAAGGCAGAGCGCTGGCAAATCAGAGCCAAGCGGCTCGGCCTTTGACGTCAGCGCTCTGGTAGGAAGTTCCGCCCTCGTCGTTATGGTTACCTGATACACGGCCCGCACCGGAGAACAGCAAGTCACAGGAGACCGGCGATGGAACGGAAGGTAAGGTGAGCATATAATATGTGCGTGCGCATGTGTGCTTGTGTGTTTGTGTGTGTTTGTGTGAGTTTGTGTATGTTTGTGTGTGTTTGCACAGGTTTGTGTGCGTTTGTGCATGTGTGGAATGATAGAATAGGGGACCAGGATGGGACATTTAACACATTGTGGAACGAATTGTCAGCATTGCAATGATTTCCTATGGGAACTGTTGCTTTGCTGAACGAGTAACTTGATTAACAAGCACAGTCCCAGAACGGATTGTTCTCATTAAGCAAGGTACCACTGTGTAGTAAAGTAGCCATGCACTACGCAATGAAACCACCTACAGCGCCACCTGGTGGAAAACAACGGAGTTAGCATTTTTATCTCAAACTGAACGAGATAGAGAAAAAAGTGAATTACAAAGTTGTAGGGCATCATCAATTCAATACGAATCGACACTTTGCATACAGAAATGCTATGATTAGAACGTGTAAAACTCACAAGGCTGCGGACGTGAAGCGATACCTCATGGAGACCTTCCTACAAGTCACTGGGTATGGTGGCTGCGTGGAGTGGCCTCCATGCTCACCTGACCTGACCCCATTGGACTCCTTTCTGTGAGGTAACATCAAACAGCAGGTGTATGAGACCCCTCCAACAACATTGCAGGACCTACGACGACGTATCACAGATGTTTGTGCAAACGTGACACCTACCATATTGCACAACGTGCAGCAAGATACAGTATGCTGCCCAGAGCCAGATGTGCATTGCAGCTGACAGTGGCCACTTTGAGCATCAAAGTTCAATGAGCGTCATATGTGTGACCAGCATTCAATGTTTTGGGCGGAAGGGGGGGGGGGCATGGGTTTCATATCAGAGCATTTCTGTATGCAAGGTATCGATTCGTATTGAATTTATGATGCCCTACAACTTTGTAATTCACTTTTTTTTCTCTATCTCATTCCGTTTTCGAGATAAAAATGCTAACTCCGCTGTTTTCCACCAGGTGGCGCTATAGGTGGTTTCATTGTCATATATCCAACATATACCATTATAATGATAATCAATTGATCATTTACATATTGCATTGAAGGTATTAGATTTTATTTTATGTTAATCAATATCCAGATGGCTATTAAAGGGGAACTCAATATTAATAGATCGTGTTCTCTATGCTGATGTCTTTCTTTTTCTTGATATAAGCTGGTATTTTAACTTTGTATCAGTAAGTATGGCCTGCTTATAGTAATATGTTGTAATTTTGATGTAAATTTCAATGAATTGCTTTAGGGATATATGCGTTGTTTAATGCTACTGACTCTAAGATTAATTTTATCGGAATAAAAGCAGTTCAGTACCTTCAATATGGAGAAGAGTGAAACGAACGTCATTTTCCGTAATGTAATGGATCGACATGAAAAGAAAAAGCATTTTATAAAATTTGTTTTAACAGTATTATTATTATTATTATTATTATTTATTTATAGAGCACCATTAATTCCATGGTGCTGTACATGAGAAGGGGGTTACATACAAAATACGTATACAAGTTACAGTAGACAGACTAGTACAGAGGGAAGAGGGCCCTACCCTTGCGGGCTTACATTCTATAGGATTATGGAGAGGAGACAATAGGTGGGGTGTAGGTCAGGCGGCAGCTCTGCACGGTGGTCGGGCGGCAGCTCCGCACGGTGGTCGGGCGGCAGCTCCGCACGGTGGTCGGGCGGCAGCTCCGCACGGTGGTCGGGCGGCAGCTCCGCACGGTGGTCGGGCGGCAGCTCCGCACGGTGGTCGGGCGGCAGCTCCGCACGGTGGTCGGGCGGCAGCGAGTTCATTGTAGATTGTAGGCATTTCGGAACAGGTGCGTTTTCAGGTTCCGTTTGAAGTTTGCAAGGGTAGGGGATAGTAAATTATTTCTGTGAATGTAACCAATTTCCAGACTACTTACAGAAGAGAATAATCTGGTAATGGATGTAAAAAGACAAGTTATTTTACTCTCGATCGCTTTATAATTATAGAGGTTTACAGTTTTGTTTTTTTTTTCAGTTTTCCTAAACCTCAAAAGTAGAAAATGAGTCTCTTTGAAAATCTACACAATATGCTTATTTTCGTCTTTCTCCAAGCTCTCTAGTAATTCACCTTACAAGGGTGGTAGAAGTAGGAGGCAGAGTGGGATACTTGGAGAACTGTGTATAATGTAAAGAATAATGTAAAGAAGAGTAATTTTTCGCAGCTCAAGTCAAAGAGAGAAGGTGTGCCTGGAAGTGGGACACTGTGCCACACATTAAGAGGTAGAAACTAGGGAACAAGGACATTGGGAAGAAGTCTCTAGATTCTAGAAGCTGCTGACCGCAGTAAATTTTAGGACTTTCCTCATCCACGAATAAGGCATAACTTGCTGGTTGCTAGTGCTCCGATTCTTGGGACCCCCAGAGATCCCAAGAACGGGGCTCTGGAACTTTTCTTGCACATGCTTTCTCTCCATTCATTTTCTAGGAGACTGCAGGAGGAAGCGGAGACCTGAACTCGGCTATTTCAAGAAATTCCATTGACCATTAATGAAATGGAATCCGAGCATGCACAGCTACGCTCCATTCAAAATTGGGCTGAGCTATAGGTCTCTGAGATCCTTGGTATAGGGTAAACCTTGTGATTTTGGCCATAAACCTTTAAAAGGAAACCTCATCACTTGATTTGTGTTGCTCAAACCATGGGCACCATGAATCAGCACATGGCTGCACTTTTGTAGCTACCGTAGTTATGTTTTTCTCTAAAATGCTCTGACATTTCTAAGAAAACATAGTCAGAAGAGTCGCCCGTGGACTAGTCGGTGTCGCCACCGGCCCCACCCACTCTAGTTGACTGACAGGTCTCTCTTATAGGTAGAAACCTGTACAAACTGGAGCAACACAGGGAGAAACTAGCCAGGGGCAGCTCTTCAAACTACATTTTCTCTGAATAGTGCAGCCTGGCTCTAGTTCATGCTGCCAATGGTTTGGGCAATATGAATTAACACTAGAAGTCCCAGAGAGGGGTCATTTAACATTTCTACCTTTGGAACCCAGAGACGGGTCGAATGACCTGAAGGATTTTAGCTAACTTCCTATAATCACTGTCTTTTGTTCTGTAATTAAGGCCATTACTGTTGCACCACAGGAGGTTGTTGTTTTCCATTGAGTTTAGCCATTTAGTTTCTAGTTAGTTCTATTCAGTTAATTATATGTCATTTGACCCTCTTTCGGGACTTCAGGGGGGAGCTCGAAATTTCTGGGACTTCTAGTGTTAAGTGACAGCTTTCCGTTAAGTCATTTCGAGAGAATTCTGTTGTGGACAGATCAAAATTCAGCAGTTTTTAGAGATGCATGATTTCAGGAGAAATCTATATAAACATATTTTAATATTGATGCATATTAGTTATAACTAGTGATGTACGAGCACAACCATGCTCAGGTGCTCGGTATCCGAAGCGAGCATGTTGGACGCTCAGACAGGCTACACTTGAGTACAGAGTATAATGGAACCCTATGGCAAAGTCATGTATTTTCCCAGAACATCTGTCAGAAAAATGCTTGTGTTACCCTGTCTGGTACTTGAGTTTAGCCATCCAACCTGCTAGTTTCAAGTAGAAAGCACCCAAGCATGGCAGTGCTCATTCATCACTAGCTATAATAGACTTGTGCTATATATATATATATATATATATATATATATATATATATATATATATATATATATATATATATATATACATACATACATACATACATACATACATATATATATATATATATATATATATATATATTTGAAATCTGTGACAAAGTACTGAAGTTTGAACTTGAGGAGTTAAAGGGAATCTGTCACCAGGTCTTTACCACCTAATCTGAGAGCAGCATAATGTAGGGGCAGAGATCCTGATTCCAGTGATGTGTCACTTACTATTCTTCTCAGTGTAGTTTTGATAAAATCACTGTTTAAATCAGCGGAAGATTATCATTAGAGAACTACTTGGCCTGCTGCCAGATAGTCCAGCATATTTATAAGCTGTGTATAACCCCACCCCTCCACTGATTACAGTGGAGACAGAAAACTGAAAATCTGTGTTGTGTGCGGGATTACAGAGCTCTATATTTAAATAACTGCTAGATCTGCAGCAGAAAAAAACTGAAATTTTATCAAAATGACCACAAGCAGCTCAGTAAGGGCCGTTTTACACATCTGGCATTTCGCCAGATTGACGGATACGGCACACTCCAGTACAGTGTTAATACTGTACAATGGCATCATGGCAAGCTCCGATCACATGCTCCGGTCACAAGACAGCATGTGACCAGAGGTTGCCATGATGCTATTGTACTGTATACACTGTACTGGAGTGTGCTGGATCCGTCAATCCGGTGAAATGCTGGATGTGCGAAACAGCCCTAAGGCTGCTTTCACACCTCCGTTTTTTCCTGTGCGGCACAATCCGGCACTTTGCATAAAAAATGCAACCAGGTTTTTTTGCTGCCAGTTGCGGGTTTTTTGCATAGACTAACATTAGTGCCGCATTGTGCCGCATGGGCTTGCGTTCCGTCTGTTTTTTGCGGCATGCGGCAGATTTAGCCGATGCGGCGGCCGGATGGAATGTTGCCTGACACGTTTTTTTGTGCGGCAAAAAAAACACCCGCATCGCGCCGCATCCTACCGATGCGGCGCATTTTCCTATGCATTCCTATGGATGTCAGATGCGGCGCGATGCTGCAAAAACCGCATGCGGTTTTTGACACTGCGCATGCTCAGTAGCCAGCAAGCGGCAAAAACCAGACGGGCCGCGTGTAAAAAACTTATGCAAAGGATGCGGTGTTTTCGCCACATCCGTTGCATAGGTTTGACAGCCGGATTGAGCCGCACTGCTCAAACCGGATGTGTGAAAGCAGCCTTAAGGGGGCTTTACACGCTACGACATTGCTAATGCGAACTCGTTGGGGTCACGGAATTGGTGATGCACATCCGGCCGCATTAGCGATGCCGTTGCGTGTGACACCTATGAGCGATTTTGCATCGTCGCAAAAACGTGCAAAATCGCTCATCGGTGACATGGGGGTCCATTCTCAAAAATCGTTACTGCAGCAGTAACTAGGTTGTTCCTCGTTCCTGCGGCAGCACACATCGCTCCGTGTGACACCGCAGGAACGAGGAAGCGCTCCTTACCTGCCTCCCGGCCGCTATGCGGAAGGAAGGAGGTGGGCGGGATGTTACGTCCCGCTCATCTCCGCCCCTCCGCTTCTATTGGGCGTCGGTTCAGTGACGCAGCTGTGACGCTGAACGAACCGCCCCCTTAGAAAGGAGGCGGTTCGCCGGTCACAGAGACGTCGCCGGGCAGGTAAGTAGTGTGACGGGTCTGGGCGATGTTGTGCGGCACGGGCAGCGATTTGCCCATGTCGCACAACAGATGGGGGCGGGTACCCACGCTAGCGATATCGGTACCGATATCGTTGCGTGTAAAGCGGCCTTTAGTGACATCGCTGGAATCAGGGTCTCTGAACCTACAGTATGCTGCTGTCAGATGGGGTAGCAAAAACTTACTGACATTCAATTTAAGTAATTTTTCTTTTGCAAAATTTCACTGTCTCTGTTCAAAACTTTGTCACAGCTTCCATTTCTAAAGGAAGCTACAATGTCTTGCTAGATGAAGCATAGGACCACTGATGTCTGATCGACCCCATAAACTTAGAATACTGTAAGGTTATGTGCGCACGTTGCGTACAGTCACTGCAGAATTTTCTGCAGTGATCTGAAGAGCACATGTGCGCTTCAAATCGATGCAGAAAATGTCCGTAGAGAAAAAAAAAAAAAAGCAGATTCCATGCGCTCTGCCTGCAGCTCCTGCCATAGACAGTGCAGGGGCTGCCGGCAAAGCGCACGGAAGAAGTGACATGTCACTTCTTGAACGCAGCGCTTCGGGCAGCAGCCGAAGCGCTGCGCTCTAAGACGCCACGTGCGCACGGCCCCTGCACAATCTCCATAGACTGTGCAGGGGACGCAGGACGCATGCAGTTACGCTGCGCTACAAAGCGCAGCGTAACTGCATGAATTACGCACACGTGCGCACATAGCCTAACTTCCATTAGGATTTAAATGAATGCTGCGCTTTTCCTGCTGTCGAATGTGACAAAACTGTAAATTTGTTACAAACAGCCCTTTGATGTCAGTGTGAACAAGACCTAACACTATTATACATAAATGTGTCATAATAAATATGCAGATAAGGTTTTTCATACATCTGAGAAAGTGGAAGAACATAATTTGTTACCTATGGAGATGAAATAAATCTCACCTACTTAAAATGATGAATAGAAACTTCACATTATTCAGCCATCGATGGAGAATTGTTGACTTTTACAAAGTAGTATAATACATTGCTTTTTAGTAAGACTTTATTTGCATGAGTTTTCCATTTGGTGTAATTTTCTTTCGGGTGTAATGAATATGAATAATGTAGATATTACAATAGCCAAAAAACCTGTTTTGGCTGCTGGTAACAGGAAAGAGGAGCAAAGGCTTAAATATGATAAGTAGAATTGCAAACAAGAACAAAAAAACAGTAGGATAAGAAGGATTACTAAGAAACTAAATTGGCTGGGTGAGCAGCCAAAACGCTGCAAGAACATCCAGGGTCTAAGTAGCCTGAAATCAAACTTGCAGGTGCTTCTTACAGTGTCACGTAATGAGACAGATTATGGCTAAACTGCCATCTCCAGCCCGCTTCATAATGGAGAGACTGGGCGAGAGAACAATGGGTCCTGCAAGAATTTACCTGGCAAAAAGGGCTCCTGTACATTACAATGTGTATCAGGCACAGCTGCCACCCATGTGCTGACCGCGACTTTCACAGACAGACTTGTATGGGTAATTTAGACTTTTTGTCCGTCATTTGTGGACCACTTGGTCCAGCAAAAAATATCCCCCATGTTCAGGGCCAAGAACTATAATGGGCAAGTGTTCAATTCAAGAAAAACATAGAACATGTGTGTGACTCTCAGACTCTTTTTTTTTTTTTGTATAAGGCTATGTGTGCACTAGAAAAAGGATTTTTCTTGAAAAGAAACTAAAAGAAATTTCTTGAGTGAAGGATTAGCGCACCTGCGTTAAAAAAACGCACCAATAACGCACCGAAAAACACATGCGTTTTTACCGCGTTTCTGGTGCGTTTTTTTGCAGGTTGGTCCCTGCGTTTTTTAATGCTTTAACAGCAATAAATAATATAGATAAATAGATAATTGATAGATAAATAGATGGATAGACATAAATAAATAGATAGAAAGATGGATAGATGAATTAATAAAATATATATAAAAAAAAAAATGATGTGGGGTCCTTCAGGCCACAGCTGGCAGCTTTACCTTGGCTGGTAATCCAAAATAGAGGGCACCCCACGCTGTTATTTTACATTAAATAATTTAAAACAAAAAACGCGGGGTCCCCCCCAAATTGGATCACCAGCCAAGGTAAAGCGACCAGCTGTAGTCTGGTATTCTCAGACTAGGGAGGTCCATCGTTATTGGACACTCCCCAGCCTAAAAATAGCAGGCCACAGCCACCCCAAAAGTGGCGCATCCATTAGACGTGCCAATCCTGGCGCTTTGCCCCAACTCATCCCGTTGCCCTGGTGCAGTGGCAAACGGGGTAATATATGGGGTTGATACCAGATGTGTAATGTCACCTGGAATCAAGCCCTGGGGTTAGTGATGTCACGCGTCTATCAGATACCTGACATCACAAACCCAGTCAGTAAGAAAGAAAAAAAAAAATAATAATAGACAACAAAAAAAGTTTTATTTGAAAAAACACTCCCCAAAACATTCCTTCTTTCACCATTTTATTGAAAAGAACAATCAAATCCGGGTCCGGCATAATCCAATAAGGGGGTCCCACGACGATCCATACTATAGTCACTGTCCCAGTCAATGAAGAACAGAATGTTCCCCATTGGCTGGGAAAGCAGTGCAGTGACCTGTGCTAACATCAATAGGTCAGCCCAGGTCACTGCAGGGGATGACGAGCGATGCTGTAAGGTTGGATGAGATCATTACCTGCTGTGACGATCTCCTGCTCTCCTGACGTCAGCGCTGTCACTGCCTTCTATGCCTGACGCGTTCTCAGCAGTATCAGGGGGAGCCCGAGACGTCACCGCTATTGACAATCTCGGGCTGCCCGCGAGACGCGACATGAGAACGCGGCGGGCAATGGAAGGCAGTGACAGCGCTAACGTCAGGAGTGCAGGAGATCGTCACAGCAGGTAAGGATTTCATCTAACCTCCTGACAGCCGCTAGTCATCCCCGCGGCTGCCCACACCGAAGGTGAGAAGCTGCTGATACTGCAGTGTGGGCACTCGCGGGGCTGGCAAGGAGCGGGACACAGACTGCACGGGCACCCGACGTAGGTCACACGGAAGTGCTTCCGTGCGGCTTCCAGGGATTGAGTGTGATCTGTGTGTGTTTACTCTCTGCTCCGCTTCCTGTCATAATGACATCACTTCCTTGCAAAACGCAGGCAGTGATGAACATTATGTCCCGAAAAACGTGAAATAATGCGGGAATAACGCAGGAAAATGCAATGAAACGCACAGAATTTGCTACCTGCGTTATTCCCTGTGTAATTTCATGATTACATTACAGTCAATGGAGTGAATAATGCAGTTAGCTGCAGAAAGAAGTGACATGCTCATTCTTTTTCTCAAGAAAATCTACTGAAAGAATTTTCTTAAGAAAAAAAAAACGCAATGTGCGCACAGCTAATTTTTTTTGCCATAGGTTTTGCTGGGAAATGTCAGCAGAACGGTACAACCATTTTCTCAAGAAATTTCTGCAGCAAAAACGCAGGTAAAAACGCAGTGTGTGAACATAGCCTTAGGGTAGATTTAGCAGCAAATGTTTGATTTTCACAAGGAGTAATAGGAGGGAAAAAAACCTCTAAAGAGTCTAGCAACACAGCACTGTTTTTGCACACGGCAGTGGTGCCATGTTGCGTTTGCAGAACCTCTTAGCTATTACAACAGCAAAGGTCCATCAAAACTGACCTTATTTTTGGAAACTACATTCCTCAACGAGCTCATGTGTGGGGACATTTTTACCCCACAAATGATTGACAATATAATTAGTTGCCTTTGAAAATGATCTTTTCTACAATATCTTCGTTTTAGCCCAATTTGCTTTAGTTTTTACAGTAAATAAAAAAAAATGCCCCATAATTTATTTACAGCAATACCCCATATGTAGTCATACACAACTGTTTGGGGATAAGGCAGGGCATAGAAGGGAAGGGGGCAATTGTAGAGCATATATTTTGAAATGGTTTTCCACTGGCATATTGCAGAGCTCCAGAGGTATTACTGTAGAAGAAACCCCCCACATGTAACCACATTTAGCGTCCGGTGTACGGAGTGGCCGTTGTAGGATGTTGTCATGGCTTTACTGCAGTTGAATGCTTTACGGCGCCACAAAGCATTCAAGTGCAGTAAAGCCATGATGACATCCTGCAGCGGACGCTATCACGGAGGGGACTGTGTGCCTGCGGACTGCAAGAAACAGCTGGAGGCACCGCGGGAACGGAGGACAGGTGAGAATATCTTTTATTGTGTGTAAACGACGGCAGTATTGCCATGACTGCACCGTGCACCGTAGTATAAGACGACCCCCGACTTTTGAGAAGACTTTTAGGTGTTAAAAAGTCATCTTATACGCCAGAAAATACGGTAATTTAGATCAGTTTATTTCTGTTTTACTAAGTTTGGACAGCAAAAGGAATTTGTAAAAATAAAAAAATAAAATTTTTTGAGTCATCAAATTTTAGGTGACATCACCTTTTTGTCTTTATGTTGTTATGTTGTATGAGGACTTTTTGTTTGCAGGAAGAATTGAAGTGTTTGAACAATTTGGGAATATGTGGCTATCATTTTTTTATTTCGGGTTTTGTATGAAAAAGTGAATTAAAAGTAGCGATTCAGTTTAATTTATGGTGTTCAATGGATGGGATAAATGGCATGACATTTTAAAGTTACAGTCGCTATGATAAATAATGTTTATTTTTAGCAAAATATCTAATAAAAAAATGTTTTTACTTATCAACATATTACAAGAGCTGTACATTTTTTTAAGTCGCAGAACTGTGTGAGGGCTTATTTTTTTACTCATCAACTGTAATGGGTTATTGGTATTATTTTGGTGGTCATGAGACATTTTGATAGCTTTTTATTTTAAAGCAAGATGATCATAGTATACAATAAACTCAAACAACACAAATATCTGCGCCTAAAGCCCCCGTCACATTTAACGACTTACCAGCGATCCCAAAAACAATGTGACCTGATAAGGATCGCTGGTAAGTCGCTGGTGAGACGTCACACAGTCAGACCTTACCAACGATGCAGTAACGATCAGCGACCTGTATAACGATCTCGGCGGTCGTTGGGACTGTGTTAGGAGGTTGTTAGTAGGCGTCAAACACAGCGATGTGTCCTGCCCAGCAGGACATCGCCTTTGAAGAAAATGGTCCCAACCATTCAGCAACGACCGGCGACCTCACAGCAGGGGCCTGATCGCTGGTAGGTGTCACACATAACGAGATCGCTGCTGCGTCACGGAAACGGTGACGCAGCAACGATCTCGTTAGCGATCTCGTTGTGTGTGACGGGGCCGTAAATCCAGAGAAAAACCTTTAGTGTGTGTGGAACTCAAGTGAAACAAGCTAGCAGCATAGGCACTTCTGTCAGGGTACCAAATAATATAAATGTAAATAAACAAGGAGGAAAAAGCCGCTGCGCATATCAGTCTACAAAGGGTGCACCACACAGGTTGTTTGGATTGCAGATAGCTAGAGGTAGAAAAACTGGTTAATTTATCAGAGGATCAAATATAGTGTACTGTCAAGGGACAGATGGATTGAGACAGATAAAACAACAAAGCATGCAGTGAAAATTATAAATAAAGGAAAGTTAACTCACTATGACCTCATGTATAGTACTGGGGCTGATTGAGTTAGTCCAGAGGGTTAAAGGGAACCTGTCACCAGATTTGAGGCCTATAAGCTGCGGCCACCACCAAGCCTCTGTGTAGAACGTAAAAAACACTTTATAATACTTACCTAAATGGTCGGTGCGGAGCAGATTGGTCGGATGGACGTCTCCGTTCTCCGGGTGCAGCGCCTCTTCTTTCGGACATCTTTGTCCTCAGTCTTCTGAAGCTAGTGTGGATGACACGTCTGACGTCATCCACAATAGCCGGCATTGAGGTTCCGCATGCTCACTACAATACTTTGATCTGCCCTGCTCAAAGTGCGCCTGCGCAGAACCTCAATGGCGGCTATTGTGGATGACGTCTGACATGTCACGTACCGAAGAACGGAGACGCCCATCTGACCCATATACTACACACCAACCATTTAGGTAAGCAGTACAAAGTGTTTTTTTACATTCTACACAGCGGCGTGGGCTCTTATATACAGCATGTAAGAATGCTATATATAAGAGCCCACTGGTGGTGGCTGCAGCTTATAGGCCCCAAATCTGGTGACCAGGTCCCTTTAATAAGTTAATCAAGCTACTCATAAAACAGGCCAAAATCCACCAGCATGCAGGAGAGACACAGGGAGTTCTGAACTGATAAGGTCGATTGCATGGTCCGCGGTCCTGGGATGGATGGAGCCCCGGAGAGTGTACAGTATGTGCGGGTCTATCCCGTCACAGCAAAAGGGATTCCCCGTTCTGCTTAGTGCTATCTACACAGCTCGCTGGCTATAAGCACGCGGTGTCCCCGTCATTTTTAGAATCCATTAGACTCTCCGAATACGCAATACGAAAGATTGGGATGCGACCATTGTGGCAATTTACATGTGTTATTATTTCAAACAATTGGAAGTTAAAGTAAATAAATGTAAGTGTCCAGTGTGAAATCTGCAAGATTTCAATATATTTGTTTTTAATAGACTTTTGCGAACCAATCTTGCCATATGAGGGCTCATTTTCTGTGGGACGAGTTATACTTATCAATGACATGATTCATTTTACCATATAGTGTACTGAAAATCGGGGAAAAAATTCCAAATATGGAGAAAATGTGAAAAAAGTGAAATTCCAGAATGGCTTGGGTTTTTTTTTTTATTCACCATGTTCACTATACGATAAAACTGAGGTGTCGGTGTGATGCCTCAGGTCGGTATGAGTTCGTAGATGCCAAATGTTTATACTTTTATGTAAGTGGTAAAAAATATTCTGAATTTTTTCCAAAAAAAAGAATAGCGCTTTTGCTACCTTTTTCCAAGACCTGAAGCATTCTCATTTTTTGGGATCCGGGGGCTCAGTGACAGCTTATTTTTTGTGTCTTAAGCTGAAAATTTTAATATCATTTTTGTGTAGATGTGATGTTTTGATAGCCTGTTATTGCATTTTAATGCAATGTTGCAGGGACCAAACAAACAATTTTGGCATTTCAATTTTTTTTTTATTGACACGCCGTGCACTGATCAGATTAATTGTTTTTATATTTCGATAGATTGGGCATTTCTGAAACCGGTGATACCAAATGTGTGTATTTTTCTTTAATCGTTTTATTTTCAATGGGGCAAAAGAGAGGTGAGTGGAACTTTTATATTTTCATAAATTTTCTTTTTTTGACATTATTTATTTATTTTACAAGTCCCCCTAGGGAACGTTATGACTGTACACCTCGGTCACTTGTCCTGAAATGCAGCGTTCCTGTAAGTGGCGGCGCTCTGTCAGCTCTCACAGGAAGTGAGTCATGGTAGCGTCTCGGGTCATCAGCTGACTCCAAGCTATCATGTCAACATACTGGCACCCCATGATTGTGTCACAGGAGCGCCGATGGCGGTGGGTTAACAGTGCGATCACCAACGCGACCTTTTAAATCACGCTGTTAGTGTTTGTCTGAGGGACTAACAGGCGCAGGTGGATCTCCCTGGCATAGTTGGAGCACTTGTGGCAGAGTTGGTGCAACTTACAAGTAGAACATTAGTCTCCTGACAGTGGTCAAATGGTAAGGAAAACCATAAGTGTCAGCAACTACCTGCAGAAGATGGCACCGTCAGATGATGTGGAGGCTTACCTGATGTCCTTTGAGCATACAGCAAAGCTTGAAGAATGGCCGCCAGAGCCAGTGGGCTGGTTTACTCGCTCCCTTCCCGAGTGGAGAGGCTAACAAATCTTATTATGATTTGGACTCCGCAAATGCTCTGGACTGCCATAGGCTTAAGGGTGAGATTCTGGCACACTTGGAAGTCACTTTGTGTGTCTGTGCCCAAAGCGTACATGCCTGGACCTACCAGATAAACTAGCTCGCTCCCAAGTTTAGGACTTAAAATACCTGTCAAAGACGTGGTTACAGTCAGATGTCCTTTCTGCTCCAGAGGTCCTAGAATGTGTGGTTGTAGATAACTATCTAAGGGCCCTTTCCCCAGAACTAGGAAAATGGGTTACCCATGGAAACCCCAACAGCGTGCATGAGCTGGTGGAACGGTATGCAGCAGCAAAAGACCTCATACGGAAATTCACACTGTTACATGAGGCTGTCAAGCAGCCGGCTGCTAATACCTTGCTCGGTACTCGTTAAAAGCAGTTGGACGCTCGGACGAGTGCAACTCGTGTACAGCGGATAAGGGAAGTCAATGGGGGACCTGAGCATTGTTGGCATTAACTGATTGCTATTTAGCCAGTTATTTTTCTTTTGTAAAAAATTGTTTTTTGCTCACAGGATCAGTTGTACATGGAAGGTAAATAGTGGTCAGTTAACAGATCCATTTTCCCTAGACTTCCATGTTAAAAAAAAAAACCCAAAAAAAACGTATCATGCAAAAATCATTTTTTTCAAAACTGACAAGAAAGTAGTGTTACATAGGTTGAAAAAAAAAGACATAGGTCCATCTAGCTCAACCTTCCTCCACCAATTACATATTTTGTCACTAAATCAATTATAACCGACATGTTGTGTACTGAGGAAATCATCCAGCCCTTTTTTAAAAGCGGTTATAGTATCTGCCATCACTACCTGTTGTGGTAGGGCATTCCACAGCCTGACTGCTTTAACTGTAAACTTTTTTGCCAATGGATTGCTGCTGGATCCGTTCTAACGGCTGATTACTGGACATGTGAACTTGGTCTTCTATAGATCTCAGACTTGATGAGGCTGCTGCTCGTACATTGAAAATCTGTATCAACATACTTGCATAATCTTTTTTTAAAACTTTTCCCTGCCTAAATATTATATTATTAAAATAAGCATTTCATAAATTTCTCTGTGGTATTTTCTTGTTCTAAATAAATCTCTGCCTTTTCCAGGTTGTTTCCACATAATTGACAGCCTCCGTTCCGTGTTTCTGTGTATACCATGAAAAGGTAGAAGATTAAGCTGTTATTCGGGCTGTTTTCATTCTGGGTAGATGTATACAAAAAAAAAAATGTACACAGCAAATCAATTATTTGATGTCCTCAACTGTACTATGCAAATCTGTGCTTCACATGATGTATCAACAAACCTCCTCCTGCAAGACATAGCGGCGAGAACGTCAATGCAGTGCACGGTGTGAACCGGAGGCGCTTTATAATTACAGAATGCTCTTTGATCAGAGAGATGACACAAAACTTCAAGTAGGAGTGAAAATGAGGACAGGACAGAAGTAAAAGTATAAAATTGCACAGTGTACTGTACAAGCAGCATGTGATTCAGCTCCTTCCAGGGAAGATGAAGTGGACTATGAACAGAGGAAAGAACACATGAAGATAGATGGCAGGTCATGGTCTGTGTAATTATACGACACTGGACCAAAGGTGTGAATGCATCACATAACATAAGTAAGAGGCAGTGATCGCATAGGAGATTCAAGTTAGTTGAGATAAAAGCAGCAAAATGTATCCAAAGAGGTCAGACTCTATATACTTAAAAAAAAAAAAAAAATATTGAAAAGGTAATAATTTTTCTATGTGATGCCTACAACTGTGACTAACGAATGAATGTTTCCATGAGCCACTACAAACGATGACTCTACCAGACACGTGACCACGATCAATTAGAGACTTGTATCTGGGACCAACCATGAAAATTGACCGAACACTGAACGGGTGAACGTATATAGTCCACAAAATTGGCCTTTATGGAAGAGTACCCTCGGCTTGCTGCAGTACATATAAGTCCTAGGTCTTGAAGAGGTTAATGTCAGTTGAAATAAGACAAAAAGTAATTTTAAAATCTGTTAAAAAAAAAACAACAAAAAACGACTTGTTCTTTTACAGCATCGCCTCTTTGAACCTTAGGCTGGGGCCACACGGGCACTACTGCGATCCACTTGCATGAGACTCTGCTCGTGCTGGCAGTACAGCAGAGCCGAGTGTCATGCCTGTGTCCTTGCAACTGAGGTCCGTTCGTGCGAGCAGACCTCAGCTGCAGGGGGTGGGCCGGCACTCAGGAGGGGAGGGAGGGATTTCTCCCCCTATCTCCTGCGTAGCCGGCTATAGCCATTCTCGCACTGCACTAGCAGTACACCGGTGTACCGCGAGTGCAGTGCGATTTTTCTCTCGCCCCATTCACTTGAATGGGTGCGAGAGAAAGAGACTCAGCTTACAATCGCAGCATGCTGCGATTGTTTTCTCAGTCCGATTAGGGCTGAGAAAATAATCGCCCATGTGTGCTGACACACAGGCTAGAATTGGTCCGAGGGGAATGCGATGTTTTATCGCACTCCACTCGCACTGTTTTTCTCGCCGTGTGGCTTAGGCCTTACAGTAATATCTGCAGCTGTGATCAATTGCAGTTTTTCCTCTTGATGTTTAATAAGGCTATGCTCCTATGATCAGTGTTTACACAATTTCTGCACCTTAGTTTTCTTGCTTTTTTTTCCATTACGTTTTGTCTGCGTCCTTGATGCTGCGTTTTTATCGTGCTGGTTTGTTTTCGAAACCTCCTGGTATTGCTGTTCTTAGGTGCGATTTACATGTGTTTTTGGTACATTTCCGCTGCAGAAACGCACTAAAAACGCAAGTGTTTTTAACGTGCGGATTTTCCACATCTAATGCAACGCTAAGGGGAAATTCGGCATAGAAACCTCAGCATACCCGCGATACAAATTGACATGTTGTGGATTGGAAAAATGCTCTGTAGGTGAATTTACGCAGCATAAAAAAAAGAAGCAAAGTGGGCAGGAGTTTTCTATTAATCCATCCATGAGTAAAAGTCATCGTGGTCACATACCCTTGAGACCATGAAGAAGGCGTGCGGATAATGCAAAAATGCTTAGTTGTGCCAGACCAAAAACTTACTGGAATGGAATTTTTAAAAGGTTTAGAATAAATATTAGAAAAAATAAATAAAAGGTGGCCCGATTCGAACGTATAGAGTAGTCTAGAATGTGTATGTAGGTTACACGTGTGCTGGGAGCCGGGGTAAGCTGGTAACCATGGTACACATTCGGGTAAGTAAGCAAAGCACTTTCCATAGTTACAGGATTGTGTACCATGACTACCAGCGTACGTCGGTAAGCTGGTGACTATGGTACACATCGGGTAACTATGCAAAGCGACAGTGCTGGTTAATTTTGTGCTTGTTGGTCTCCTGCTGTGCAGCACGCATCAGCGTGTTTGACAGCGGGAGACCAACGATCTGAATGGGCAGGGAGCCGGGGTAAGGTAGTAACCATGGTACACATCGGGTAACTATGCAAAGCGACAGTGCTGGTTCATTTTTGGTTTATTGGTCTCCTGCAGTGCAGCACGCATCGGCGTGTTTGACAGCGAGAGAGCAATGATCATAATGGGCAGGGAGCCGGCATACGCTGGTAACCAAGGTACACAATCGGGTAACTAAGCAAAGTGGTTTCCATGGTTACCCAATGTGTACCATGTTTACTAGTGTACGCCGGCTCCGGCACGATCCCAGCAACGCAACGGTATGTCTCGGCTGGGTTGCCGGTGTGGGCTTCCAGGGGTGCAGCAGTCACCTGGGAGTCGAGGCTCCGTGTGGGTTCGAAAAATGCGTGCGGGGGGCGGGGCCAGGCCGAGCGGCTAATGTGTGCGGGGGCGGGGCCAGGCCGAGCGTCTAATGCGTGCGGGGACGGGGCTCGGGTAACCATGCAAAGCGGTTTCCATAGTTACCCGATGTGTACACTGGTTAACAGCGGACGCCGGCTCCGGCACACGTGTGCCGGGGTAAGCTAGTAACCATGTTACACATCGGGTAACTAAGGAAAGCGGTTTCTGTAGTTACCCGATGTGTACCATGGTTACCAGCCTACGCCGGCACACGTGTGCCGGGAGTAAGCTAGTGGTTTCACACATCCGGTCCCATGACAACACATGATCGGAGCTAGTCGCGCGGCCACTGTACTGTACACAGTGCATGGGAGCGTGCCGGATCTGAGAAAGAGGAGAAAAGGTAAGTAACTATTCAAAGCGACAGTGCTGACGTGTGCCGGGAGCCGGGGTAAGCTAGTAATCATGTTACACATCGGGTAACTAAGGAAAGCGGTTTCTATAGTTACCCGATGTGTACCATAGTTACCATCCTACGCCAGCTCCGGCACACGTGTGTCGGGAGCCAGGGTAAGCTAGTGGTTTCATACATTCGGCCTTTTCTCCACTTTGTCTTGCCGGTGTGGGCTTCCGGGGTTGCAGCAGTCACCTGGGAGTCGGGGCTCTGTGTGGGTTCGGGGAATGCATGCGGGGGGCGGGGCCAGGCCGAGCGTCCAATGTGTGAGGGGGTGGGGCCTGGCCAAGCGGCCAATCCGTGTGGGGGCGGGGCCAGGCCAAGCCCAGCGGCCAATCCGTGCGGGGGGGCAGGCAGAGCCCAGCGGGCCAAGCCGAGCCCAGCTGCCAATGCGACGGTTGTCACTGTAATGACGTCACTTTCGTTCGTTTTGTTTGTATATTAGATATATATATAGATTATAATATATAGATATATCTATATACACACATACACAGTATTTTTCGTTTTATAAGACACACCGGATTATAAGATGCACCCCAAATTTAGAGCTAAAAAAGTAAAAGGTAAAAATCTGGGGTCCGCTTTATAATCCGGTGGTGTCTGGTGGGGGGCAGCAGCAGTGGTGGAGTCGGGGGTGACATGAGGCGGCGGTGGTGGAGCAGGTCCAGGTTACAGGCAGTGCAGAGGGGGGCCCAGATACTCACTGCGGAGCTGTTGCTGGGGTGGCCGGCGCTGCTGTGTGCTAATGCACTGCTGTTGCGCTGCTGTGTGCTGATGAGCTGCTGTGCTGGGGCGGCCGGTGCTGCTATGTGCTAGTGCTCGCTGCGGGCACTGGCCATTCTGAAGAAGTCGGCGGTGCGGACTTCAAAGAAATGGCGGCCGCAGTCGGCGCTTGCGCAGATGGGAGCTTGAGCCGAGAGCTCCATCTGCGCATGCGCCGATTATGGGCGCCATTATTTGAAGAACTTACTGCTGATATCTTGAGCACCAGCACACAGCAGCGCAGGCCGCTGCACAGAGCCTTTCCGAGAAAAACTGAGCAGCACCTCAGAGCCTTGTTGGGCAGCACAGGGAGCTGCGCCAGCCACCGCACAGGGAGCCGCGCCGGCCACCGCACAGGGAGCCGCGCCGGCCACCGCACAGATCTGCGCCGTCCGCTGCACAGAACCGTGCCAGCCGCCCCACAGAGCCGTGTCAGCCACCGCACAGAGCCGCGCCGGGCACCGCACACAGGAGCACAATATTGTCCTGCCTCCAGTGACCCCTCTTCACTGCCCCCTTCCCGGTAAGCTATATTCAGATTTTAAGATGCACCCCTCACTTTCCTCCCAAATTTTTGGGAGGAAAAGTGCATCTTATAATCCGAAAAATACGGTATATACAGTTAGGTCCAGAAATATTTGGACAGTGACACAATTTTCGCGAGTTGGGCTCTCCATGCCACCACATTGGATTTGAAATGAAACCTCTACAACAGAATTCAAGTGCAGATTGTAACGTTTAATTTGAAGGTTTGAACAAAAATATCTGATAGAAATTGTAGGAATTGTACACATTTCTTTACAAACACTCCACATTTTAGGAGGTCAAAAGTAATTGGACAAGGGACTCTAAGGGCTGCAATTAACTCTGAAGGCGTCTCCCTCGTTAACCTGTAATCAATGAAGTAGTTAAAAGGTCTGGGGTTGATTACAGGTGTGTGGTTTTGCATTTGGAAGCTGTTGCTGTGACCAGACAACATGCGGTCTAAGGAACTCTCAATTGAGGTGAAGCAGAACATCCTGAGGCTGAAAAAAAGAAAAAATCCATCAGAGAGATAGCAGACATGCTTGGAGTAGCAAAATCAACAGTCGGGTACATTCTGAGAAAAAAGGAATTGACTGGTGAGCTTGGGAACTCAAAAAGGCCTGGGCGTCCACGGATGACAACAGTGGTGGATGATCGCCGCATACTTTCTTTGGTGAAGAAGAACCCGTTCACAACATCAACTGAAGTCCAGAACACTCTCAGTGAAGTAGGTGTATCTGTCTCTAAGTCAACAGTAAAGAGAAGACTCCATGAAAGTAAATACAAAGGGTTCACATCTAGATGCAAACCATTCAGCAATTCCAAAAATAGACAGGCCAGAGTTAAATTTGCTGAAAAACACCTCATGAAGCCAGCTCAGTTCTGGAAAAGTATTCTATGGACAGATGAGACAAAGATCAACCTGTACCAGAATGATGGGATGAAAAAAGTTTGGAGAAGAAAGGGAACGGCACATGATCCAAGGCACACCACATCCTCTGTAAAACATGGTGGAGGCAACGTGATGGTATGGGCATGCATGGCTTTCAATGGCACTGGGTCACTTGTGTTTATTGATGACATAACAGCAGACAAGAGTAGCCGGATGAATTCTGAAGTGTACCGGGATATACTTTCAGCCCAGATTCAGCCAAATGCCGCAAAGTTGATCGGACGGCGCTTCATAGTACAGATGGACAATGACCCCAAGCATACAGCCAAAGCTACCCAGGAGTTCATGAGTGCAAAAAAGTGGAACATTCTGCAATGGCCAAGTCAATCACCAGATCTTAACCCAATTGAGCATGCATTTCACTTGCTCAAATCCAGACTTAAGACGGAAAGACCCACAAACAAGCAAGACCTGAAGGCTGCGGCTGTAAAGGCCTGGCAAAGCATTAAGGAGGAAACCCAGCGTTTGGTGATGTCCATGGGTTCCAGACTTAAGGCAGTGATTGCCTCCAAAGGATTCGCAACAAAATATTGAAAATAAAATTATTTTTGTTTGGGTTTGGTTTATTTGTCCAATTACTTTTGACCTCCTAAAATGTGGAGTGTTTGTAAAGAAATGTGTCCAATTCCTACAATTTCTATCAGATATTTTTGTTCAAACCTTCAAATTAAACGTTACAATCTGCACTTGAATTCTGTTGTAGAGGTTTCATTTCAAATCCAATGTGGTGGCATGCAGAGCCCAACTCGCGAAAATTGTGTCACTGTCCAAATATTTCTGGACCTAACTGTATATTTTTTTAGTCCGAAATATTGAGTTGTTTCCGCTGGATTTTGACTTGCTGGTTTCTCCACTTAGTCTGCAATGTTTCATCATAAAAGTATAAAGACGTCAGTCCTATGCCAGAGGGAAACAATCAGGATGTAACTAGTGATATATATGTAGCAATGATGACCTAGCCTTACATATCACAGAGGATTAAAAGGGGTTATCCGGCTTATTTTGACTTTTTTTTTTTATTATTACCCTATTGGGCTACATTGGGGCAGGTAAGTAGATCGTGACCACTTACCTGCCCTACTGTCAGCCCCTCTCCCCCAGCTCAGAGTGGTCATGTGACTGCTCCTGCCGCGATTTTGCTGCTTCCGGTCATTTCATGTCAACATGGGCAGGACCATGTTGACATGCAAATCTGGAACAGCATGTTGCCGCCCTGCTGGGCTGGTACAGTGCGTGAGTCCCCGTCCCCCTTCCCTGCACCCTCCCACACATTCCCCCGCACCCCGTACTCTCCCCGCCAACGGTGTCACAGCCAGCACCGAGCCCCCTGCTTACAGTGCTTAGGATAGCAGGCGTGCCCATGCAGTCTGTGTCCCGCTCCCTGCCAGCCCCGCGGCTGCTCGCACTGCAGTGTATCAGCAGCTTCTCACAGTGCGTGCAGCCGCGGGGATGACAAGCGCTGCTGGCAGGAGGTTAGATGAGATCATTACCTGCTGTGACGATCTCCTCCTCTGCCGACGTCACCGCTGTCACTGACTTCTATGCCAGTCGCGTTCTCACGTCACGTCTCGCGGGCGGCCCGAGACTGTCACTAGCGGTGACGTCACGGGCTCTCGCGATAGTGCTGAGAACGCGGCGGGCATAGAAGTCAGTGACAGCGCTGACGTCGGCAGAGGAGGAGATCGTCACAGCAGGTAATGATCTCATCTAACCTCCTGCCAGCACCGCTCGTCATCCCCTGCAGTGACCTGGGCTGACCTATTGATGTTAGCTCAGGTCACTGTATTACTCTCCCAGCCAATGGGGAACATTCTGTTCATCATTGACTGGGACATTGACTATGGTATGGATGTCGTGGGACCCCCTTATTGGATTACGTCGGACCCTGATTTTATTGTTCTTTTCAATAATTTGGTGAAAGAGGGAATGTTTTGGGAGTGTTTTTTCAAATAAAACTTTTTTTGTTGTCTTTTTGTTTATTTATTACTGACTGGGTTAGTGATGTCGGGTATCTGATAGATGCGTGACATCAACTGCTGGGCTTGATGCCAGGTGACATTACACAACTAGCATCAAGCCCGTATATTACCCCATTTGTCACTGCACCAGGGCAATGGGATGAGCTGGGGCGAAGCGCCAGGATTGGCGCATCTAATGGATGCGCCACTTCTGGGGCGGCTGCGGCCTGCTATTTTTAGGCTGAGGAATGTCCAATAACAGTGGATCTCCCTAGTCTGAGAATACCAGACCACAGCTGTTCGCTTTACCTTGGCTGGTGATCCAATTTGGGGGGGGGGACCCCACGTTTTTTGTTTTAAGTTATTTATATAATTTAAAATAACAGCGTGAAGTGCCCTCTGTTTTGGATTACCAGCTAAGGTGAAGCTGCCAGCTGTGGTCTGCAGGCTGCAGCCGTCTGCTTTACCCTAACTGGCTACAAAAGTATGGGTGACCCCACGTCGTTTTTTCTTTATTTATTTATTTTTTGGCTAAATACAAGGCTAAGCACCCTTTAGTGCCACATGAAAGTCACAAAAGGGTGCAAGCTTAGAATATCTATATATCTATATAACTATCTATCTATATATAACTAATATATATATATATATATATATATATATATATATATATCTATCTAATATCTATATAACTATCTATCTATATATAACTATATAACTATCTATCTATATAACTCAAAAATATTTCCAGATTCCGCCCTTTCCTCAATCCCCAATCTACAAAAATGCTAGTGCATGCCCTCATAATCTCCCACATCGACTACTGCAACATCCTCCTCTGTGGTCTCCCTGCTAACACACTCGCCCCTCTCCAGTCCATCCTTAATTCTGCTGCCCGAATGATCCACCTCTCTCCTCAATACCACCCCGCTTCTCCTCTCTGCAAGTCCCTCCATTGGCTCCCAATCTTCTATCGTATCCAATTCAAACTACTAACCCTGACCTACAAAGCTATCCATAATCTGTCTCCTCCATATATCTCTGAACTAATCTCTCGCTACACTCCAAAACGTAACCTCCGGTCCTCCCAAGATCTCCTTCTCTCCTCCTCTCTCATTCGCTCCTCATGCAACCAACTCCAAGACTTCTCCCGAGCATCCCCAGTCTCCTGGAACTCACTGCCTCAACACGTCAGACTATCTACTACACTTGCAAACTTCAAACGGACCCTGAAAACTCATGTGTTCAGAAATGCCTATAATCTACAATGACCTCACTGCCCCACCACCGTGCGGAGCTGCCGCCCCCACCACCGTGCGGAGCTGCCGCCCCCACCACCGTGCGGAGCTGCCGCCCCCACCACCGTGCGGAGCTGCCGCCCCCACCACCGTGCGGAGCTGCCGCCCCCACCACCGTGCGGAGCTGCCGCCCCCACCACCGTGCGGAGCTGCCGCCCCCACCACCGTGCGGAGCTGCCGCCCCACCACCGTGCGGAGCTGCCGCCCAACCTACACCCCACCTACTGTCTCCTCCACAAAATCCTTTAGGATGTAAGCCCGCAAGGGCAGGGCCCTCTTCCCTCTGTGATAGTCTGTCTATTGTAACGTGTATATGTATTCTGTATGTAACCCCCTCATGTACAGCACCATGGAATCAATGGTGCTCTATAAATAAACAATAATAATAATAATAATATGCAGGGGGGTGGGACATTATATAGGTCTCTCATCTAACTATCTATCCCATTCATTCATCCGTCTATCTCTATATCTATCCATCGCTATATCTACTCATCTATTTATCTTTCTTGCTGCTTCAGTTTTTTGCAGTCCGCAAAAAAACGGAAAACGCACGGATGACACAGATGCATCTGTGAAAAAAACAGACCTTTTTTGCGGACCGCAGAAACGGAACGGTCATGTGAATGTAGCCTACATGTGTTCCCTATGGGGGTAGGGGTCGGTACAGAACGATGGGGGGGGGGGGGGTCGGCACAGAGCGCCGTTTGTGTGTGTGTGTGTGTGGGGGGGTTGCAGAGCCCGATGTGTGTGGGGGTTGCAGAGCCCGATGTGTGTGGGGGGCGCAGAGCCCGATGTGTGTGGGGGGCGCAGAGCCCGATGTGGGGCTGTTATTTCCAATGCTAGAGTGATAACGGGTCAGGTGCTGGGGCAGAATAATGACAGGGAATGTGTGTGCAGGGGGCGGGGCTGGACAGTGAGGGCGGGCAGGGGGCGAGCCTGGACACTGAGGGCGGGCAGGGGGCGAGCCTGGATACTGAGGCTGGGCGGTGCCAGCTCTGACTGGGAGGTTTGGCACACGAAGTTATCATGTTTACTGGAGCTGAATGTAAACAAAGAGCTGCAGAGAATAAAGGGATAATTCAAGAGGAACAAAAGTTAGAAAACAAAAAATAACAATATAGGGGTGTTTTATATGACAATACAGCACAGATTCGCTTACCAAACATTTTTGAGTTTATGTCGGACAACTCCTTTAAACAAAAATGTAACTTCCATTAAGGATACAACCCTGAGATCCTATAATCACAGGCCCCCTGTTCGGGCTCACTGTATGACCACTGTGTAGAGCTTGAATGGTGTGCTGGGCTGAACACGCAGCTCTATTACAGTCTACAGGGCTGAGTGTTGTACTCCGCTATCTCCGTCAGCCACACAGACTTTGAATGGAGCCATAGGATGCATGTTCAGCCCACCACTCCACACAGTGGTACTGCACCACACATTCCTGACTCACTATTTCATCCAATCGGCCCAAGGTGTAGCAATAAACATTCATTTATTTCTTATCCTGTGGATAAGTAATGAATGTCTTTCTGGAAAAAAAACTTTGTAATGAAATTGCACTGACTGTAATAGTAAAGTTCTCCCCAGGGTGGGAAAGAAAACTCCTATCAAAGTTACTGATGATTACTAGACCGCTCCTGTCAATTTATTATAATGAAGAATATCACTGATCTATATTTGTGACTGCATACTTCTAACTTTTAACCAATTTAGAAGAATGTAGAAAAAAGGATTATTGAACTGTCTGTCTACACAGCAATCACTGATGGTACAGTCTCTTGTTTCCCATGTGATACATTATGGGATTTATAGCAGAACATAAGGAAATAAATTGCAAGGAAAAATGTAGGAATCAAATTAATTCGGGAAAAAAAAAAAAATAGGCTGTGCTACATTGATGCAAATACACCACACATAGAAGTTGTGTATAGTGTGATAGATCAGTTGAGGGGGCAGTCATAAGTAGAGTTGAGCGGACCCGGACTGGAAAAATCCGGATCCGCGCGGTTTCAAAAGGTATATACGGGTCCGACCCGGACGCGGGATTCCGGGTGCACGATCCGGATTTGGTTTTTTTGGGCTTTTTTTTCCTCTCTCTCTCTTGCTCCTCATTGACATATATTGGGCTGGATTCCGGATCGGATCTCGGACTTCCTTGTCAACCCGCCACTGATCCGCCGGACCCGGATTATTAGCAATCCGCTCAACTCTAGTCATAAGTAAAAAAAAAAGGTGTTGGACTGCTTCTTAAATTACATAAGTACTGTATTCAAAAGTACCTATCGGTCGTGAGACTTCATAATACAAACTATACACATCATTAAATAGATCTCTCAGACTCAATGAGGCTGGTGTACTTACTTTGAAAATCCAAGTTTGAATGGCTATATATTTCTGATCTTAAAATAAGCATATTATATAAGCCTTAGCTAAAGAGTAAGGGAGCTGAACGAGCCCGAGTGTATTCAGTGCTTGCCAACCAACCAAGGCTTACAGCTGCAGCTTGTACTGAGCAGTGTTTGATTCCAGCAGCAAAAGAGAGGAGGGACACTGATGAGCTGTCAGTTAAGGTGGATGGAGATTGAGCTTAAACTTTTAAAAACAATTATACAGCCATTTTGAGATTGATTTGTTAAGTAAGAAAATCAAGACAAAGATCTTTTTATTAATTTATGGAATTTGTATTGTGAAATATAGCCAGAGATCTTCTTTAAACAATTCCAAACAAACTTCAAGGTGGTCAAAAGCTGGAGTTTTACTTTAACTAATCTTACATGCATTAATGTTTAGATATATATATATATATACACACTGCAACTTTAATAATAACTTTCTGTAATAAAAGTTTTTTAACTTTTGGGATACAGATTTCTCATCCCAGTTCGATTTAAGTAATTTCAACTTGACCTAAGGGGATTCCTTAAATCATTATTCTGGTATCTTTAACACAGTTTCCTTTTATATATCTTTATCCACATGTCCCAGTTGAGCTGCTTTTTATTTATTTTTTTTCTCTCTTGGTCTCTTTATATAGAATAATAATGTCATAACATTTGCTATAATGAGATCTAATCTATAACTGGAAAAAAAACTTAAAAAGAAGTTGTTGTTTTTGTTTTGTTTTTTTTAAAAAAATATACTCCGTTGAGAATTGGCATGCCTGTAATTATACTCTGATTGTGAGCTTTCATAAATAGCATAAATGAACACGCTTGACTGTGTATGTAAGTTTATATACAGCTGAAACAAAAAGTTTCCATCCACTAGCTAAAAAGACAGATCTGCAGGTTTTTCTCACTATCTGACATGAAATCAGAATAAACCTTTCCTGTTTTAGGTCAATTAGGAACCAAAATCTAATATATAAAGCTCAGTGTATGTATGTGTGTATGTCCGCTAAAGGAATCCACACCGTCACATTTACAATCACGAAATTTTGCACAGACGCCTCATGTGACCCAAGGAACGTCATAGACTATGTTTTGACAGGAAAATGTAACCTCGCTCTTTACAGTTACTATCCAAAATCCTGCTTCCATTAAACTGAATGGAGGTGGGAGCTATAGGCTATTAATAGCAACTGTCAGTGGTTGCTGTAGGAGCAAAATAAACTGTTAGCATAAGAAGCTTATGTGTGAGGTAATATGATGTTGGTGGTGAGACGGATAAAGAGACAGCCCGGCAAAGAGACAGCCCGGCAAAGAGACAGCCCGGCAAAGAGACAGCCCGGCAAAGAGACAGCCCGGCAAAGAGACAGCCCGGCAAAGAGACAGCCCGGCAAAGAGACAGCCCGGCAAAGAGACACATATAGAGACAGACACAGATATAGAGAAAGACACAGATAGAGAGAAAGACAGACAGACACAGAGATGGAGACAGACTGATACAAATATAGACAGAGACATAGACACAGACAGACAGACAGCGACACACAGACAGAGACTGGGAGAGAGAGAGTTACTATCCCGGGCAACGCCCGGGTACTACAGCTAGTTATTTATATTTGCCAAATGCCAAAATTATGAGATAGAATTTTTTAGGTATTTTTAATTACTTTCTACAAAGTCAAAAGTTTACATACACTAAGAGTACTATGCCTTTAAACAATATGGGACAGCCCGTATGATGATGTCATGTCTTTGGAAGCTTCTGATAGGTTTACTGACAACATCTGAGTTAATTAGAGACACACATGTGGATGTATTTTAATGCACATTTGAAACACAATGCTTCTTTGTGTAGCATCATGGGAAAGTCAAAAGAAATCAGCCAAGATCTCAGGAAGAGAATTGTGGACTTGCACAAGTCTGGTTCATACTTGGGTGAATTTTCCAGATACCTGAAGGTGCCTCATTCATCTGTACAAACAATTATATGCAAGTACAAACAGATGGGAAGGTCCAGCCATCATACTGTTCAGGAAGGAGATTGGTTCTGTGTACCAGAGATGAACATGCTTTGGTCAGATGTGTATATCAACTCAAGAACAAAAGCAAAAGACCATGTGAAGATGCTGGCAGAAGCTGGTAAGATTGTGTCATTATTCACAGTGAAAAGAGTACTGTATCAACATGAGCACAGAAAGGCCACTCTGCCAGGAAAAAGCCATTACTCCAAAAGAAAGACAAAAAAGCCAGATTAATGTTTTCAAATATACACAGGAACAAAGACCTTTATTTTTGGAGACCTGTCCTGTAGTCTGACGAAACTAAAATTTAACTGTTTGACCATAATGACCATTGTTACGTTTGGAGGGAAAAAAGGAGCAGCTTTGAAGCATAAAAACACCATCCAAACTGTGAAACACAGGTTGGCAGCATCATGTTGTGGGGTTGTTTTGCTGTAAGAGGGACTGATGCACTTCACAAAATAGATGGCATCATGAGGAAAGAAGATTATGTGGCAATACTGAAGCAACATCTCAAGACATCAGCCAGGAACTTAAAGCTTAGGCAAAAATGGGTCTTCCAAATGGACAATGACCCAAAGCATGCTGCCAAACTGGTTACAAAGTGACTTAAGGATAAAGTCAATGTTTTGGAGTGGCCATCACAAAGATCTGATCTCAAATCGTATTGAAAATGTATGGGCAAAACTGAAAAGGCCGGTGCATGCAAAGCGACCTACAAACATGGCTCAGTGACACCAGTTCTGTCAGGAGGAATGGGCCCAAATTCCCACCAAGTATTGTGAGAAGGTTGTGGAAGGATATCCAAAACAATTGACGCAAGTCATATAGTTTAATGGCAATGGTACCAAATACTAATGAAGCATATGTACTTTCAAGAAAGTCATAAAAGTGCCTTAAAACATTTTCGCTCTCTCATTATTCTGGCATTTGGCAAATAGAAATAATTTTGGTTATTAATTGACCTAAAACTGGAAAGGTTTATTCTGATTTCATGTCAGATAGTGAGAAAAACCTGCAGATGTGTCTTTAGAGAGCTGCATCTCTGTGTACCAGTACAATGTACCTATAAAGAAAAAGGACATCCTTTGCAGGTGTAAGTCGATAACAATGCTGCCTTCTCTGCACGAGTTTGAATACTGGAAAGACCAGATGTCAGGTTAACAAAGAATTACTGAAAGCACGTATGTAATGTTGTAGAGAGCGCAAACAAATTTTGGCTTCTCGCTCAAAGAAGAACTGAACAATCACAGCATCATCGGTAACTACATAGTCAGGAGAGCAGCAAACAATGCTGTGCTGAACAGATGATCCTCATTTCAGCTGAGGTCATTGCTGAGGTCAGGACACAGCCCCGACTTTCAAGAACTGAGGGACATCTTCCCCAATAGAGACAGTCTGGATCCGAGACAGTTGGGAGATATGGTCACAGCAGCAAATAATGGGGAACAAAATACCCTTGTCTAAAACTAAAGAATGCAAAAAGCATACAGCTTTCACAATCACATCTTTGTGCATGATACTAACTTCATGTGATAGACAATCACTATGTCATACATAAATTTGACTTGCAGCTATTCAGCATATGGTTAGTTATTCAGATCCTTGTTATATCACTGCATTGTTATGGTTTTGCTCCTGGTAGTGGAAAAAGCTTTTTCTTCCTGTATACTACAAATTTCTACATTCTCCCATTTCCAATAGCTCAGTGTGTTATCAGGTTGATTCACAAGCGAAAGGACACTAGTTCTAATCGAAGAGCAGCCATGAAGAAGATTTCCGAAGAAAAGAAAAACAGCATCATCCAGTTTATCGATAGCGGTCTCTCGGCCAAGAAAATTGCCAAACTGCATCATGTGAGTGCCATGATAGTTGCAAGAACATGAAATGAAGTCCATCCATCCATTCAAAAGCCAAGATGTGGACGTCAAGGCAAAAAATCGGAGTCATCAAGTCAGCTCATCACAAGGTCTATCAGTTTTGACGTGACAAACATGGCAGTGGAAGTGGCTCGATTGCTTCATAATAGTGAGATTACAGTCGGCCATGCATGCACCATTCAACAACATTAAATAGGTCTGGAATGGTAGCCCAAAAAAAGGAGAAGAAGCCTCGAGTTAAATATAATCATAAGAAGCATCGGCTCAAGTTTACAAAAAAATACAGAAAGTGGAGAGTATAAGATTGAAAACGGGGGCAATTTGGAGTGATGAGGCAAAAAGTTAAAAGACTAGGCTCTGATGGGTACAAATGGGTCTGCAATAAACAAGGGGAAAAGGGACTAATGGATTGAAACATTGAAGGAACTCCACTTCAGTGGAAGAAACCTGAAGATATGGGGTTGTTTCACAGCCAAAGGCGTTAGATACTTGACCAGGATTTATGGTGGTCTCAATGCTGAGCAATATGTGAGTATCCTGCTATGATAAGGACAACAGTGTTCCAGCAAGACAACGACCCAAAGCATACGTCTATAGATTGACTAAGAAATGGTTCATTTAAAATGAAGTAGAAGTGCTGGATTGGCCCTCACAGTCCCCAGATCTCAACCAAAATCAGCAACTTGGGTATATATACAGCTTTTTCTTCAACTTTACCCACAAGTGAGTCGCTCAGTATGCACCAACATGGGAACATATAGAAGAGACCTGGGATCATGCTTCGATGGAGACATGATTGAATATGATCGAGATCATGCCCAAAAGGATTCAGGGAGAGTTGAAAGCCAAAAGGTGGATTTACAAAATACTTACAAAATAATAAAAACTAAAATTTAGATTTTAGGAGCAAAACAGTAACAATGTCATGACCTGACAAGAATCTGCATAACTGATCATACGCTAAATAGTTGCAAGTTAAATTTATGTACGAGATAGCCAAGATGATTGTCTATAAAATGAAGATGTCTCACACTCAAATCTGTAGTGGATGGTGAGAAATGGAGTGTGAAAGTCAAGAGTTCAAAAAATTGTTGGCCACATTTATGTACTCTGATGAGCAAAAGGGTATCAGTATGTAACATGTATTTGTTTCATTTGCACAGCACCTACACGTATTCCATTGATTAAAGAGCCACTAAAGTATATTGCAGATGCCACTTTCGATACCTAATAAGTGGTCACTTTGGTGTATTTAAATTTTACATAAGAAATGTTTCAAATTTTATAACATATCACATTATAATATATAATGATAGGTTTTTAATTCTAGTTTTAGTTCCTGAGGAAGAAACAAGCAGTTTCGATACGCATTGTGGCTTGGCGCCTGAAGGCTGCCATACTCAGTGGTAACGGCACACATCCTGCGCGATCTGTGTCCAGTGCCTGGGACGCCGACGTCCGAAGCGTCGAAAAGCAGCATCGCACCTAGCAGACCGGGCGACCGCTCTGCTGTGCTGAATAGACCCTCACAGTACCCCACACCAAAGAATGGTTTCCGAGGTTGGCACAACATAAAGTGGACTTACTAATCTCCGAGCACACTGTACAGGAGGTCAATCGGACTAAGTTCCGGAAATACATTTTTTCAAGTGAACTATCTGTAACTAGCCCCAAGACGGAGTCTCCCTGCTCCTAACCTTCGGTTTTCGTTGCATATAACTAGCGGTTAAGTATGGTCACTGTGAGTGCCCCCATTGGTTGAAGTATATATGTTACCGTGGCATTTTTCCTGTGGTGCTTAATTGCCTTAATTTACCTGTGTTTTGACCCCAGTGACAGAGCTATTTGCGCAGCAGTATTATTCTTAGACTATCCCCCATGTTTTTAATTCAATCCCGACACAGTATTCTCAGCTACACTGCTCAGAACTACTGTATTCTGTCCTACAAGATACTGCTACTTCTAAGTATCTGCAACAAAAAGATAGGGGAACAAGATCTTCTCTTTTAGGCCTAAGCCACACGTCGAGAAAATCGGTGCAAGTGGAGTGCGATAAAACATCGCATTCCACTCGGACCAATTCTAGCCTGTGTGTCAGCACACATGAGTGATTATTTTCTCAACCCTAATCAGACCGAGAAAACAATCGCAGCATGCTGCGATTGTAATGCGAGACTCTTTTCTCTCGCACCCATTCAAGTGAATGGGGCGAGAGAAAAAAGAAAAAAAAAGAAAAAAAAAAAGAATCGCACTGCACTCGCGGTACACCGGTGTACCACGTGTGCACAGCAAACATCGCAATAGCCGGCTACGGAGGAGAGAGGGAGAGAAATCTCTCCCTCCCCTCCTCCGTGCCGGCCCGCTCCCTGCAGCTGAGGTCCGCTCGCACGGTCAGACCTCAGTCGCATGGATACTAGCATGACACTCGACTCCTGCTGTACTGTCAGCGCGAGCCGAGTGTCATGCGAGTATCGCACTAGTGGTCCGTGTGGCCCCGGCCTTGTGTGTGTAATTGGTAAAGGAGACATCATATTGGCAAGAAAACGGGCATGCAGAGATTGACCATTCAGAGGGACAAACATGTATTTTTATATTACAAGATAAATATTTCCATTATATCTATAAGATGGTTGAAACTCGGTTTTACTATTACAGTGCTACAAATAAACTCTTTTACTGTAGTGTTAATGGGAATCCCCCCCACAAGCCCCAAACTGTTTATATGGTCTCAAAGATAATATCAGCCACATTTTTATTAATGCAATCTATGGCTTGAGTGCTCTGGGCATGTCAAAGCACTTCCCAAACCTTACCAAGTGCAGTAAAAAGATTTCCTTTCGAAGGGGATCATTTGAAGCAGAGATCAAGTATTCCCCCTCTTGCGCCATTAAATATCTTTGGGACTGACAGTAATAAAGCAAAGCTGTACCTGGAGTCTTGTTTATAACAGATTTCTTTTCCTTAAGAAAAATCTATTCACAAGACACGAGCTAAAAATTGACTGAAAATCCATTAGAAATGAGTTACTTATGAAGGTAAGCGCTAAACCATTGGTAATTATGAAATAAAGACTTGGAGACAATGACCTCCCTAGAACAAGGCAAAAATAACAGACAAAAGGAGGACAATTATTGCAGTTACACAAAGAACAATGCGCTCTGATAATAAGTCTCCCTGGTGTTCTGGGTGCTCAGACAGTACAATCATGCCTTTCTCCGCATGCAGAATATGACTGAGCAAGTAATGAGCAGTCTTTCCTTTATACAATAGCAAAGTTCAAGTGTTTTCTTCTTACCTGTAACAATCTGTACCATAGGGACACTCGGGCCGGTCATCATCGTCATCATGGTTCCCATTCTCTACATCATAGTAATCACTGTCTCCTGGGTGACTAAATTCTTGGAAGTGAACTGGGTTTTTCCTAGAAATGAAGAGAAAACATTTAATATTTAAATGTGGATGAGGAATGTAAGATCGGGGAAGCCAAACAGGAAATGAACCAAAACATGTCCTTCCCAATGTTTGCAGAGTACGTTGGAGGTATATGTTGAGATGATTTCCTGATGTACTGTATATCTCAGACAAAAGACAAGTGGCACTAAATAGACATACAGTGTTATGAATCTCCAATAGACTCCCACAAGGTAAGGCTCTGAAGACTAAGCTATCCCATACAGTTGGAAAACAGGACAGACGCAAACTATTCTTCCCAAACTCCACTGCTCCTCTTCTAGCTCAGTCCAGGTCCAATGACCATCTTCATGCTTCCTCTTCTGGAGGCAGCATGTGACCGACGCTGCCAATGACTGGCACCAGTGTGTCACCACTATGGCGAGTGACTGCCTGTAATGATCATGTCTGGACCGTCCAATACAGGATGTACTGAGACCGGCGGGGAACCTAAGCATACAGAAAAGGAGCAGCTGGGATTAGGAAGGGGAGTGAACTTATTTTACACTATGGAAAAAATGTTCTGGGATGGGTCAGTTCCTAATATGTTGCATATTAAATGAACAACGCCTCATAGGAAATTTAATGCAGTTGCCTAAATAAACGGGCACTTAGCTTAGTAACATTTAGATACAGGTCTACATAAGTTCATAGACAATATTTCACATTTAACCCCAAGATAAAGGACAATTTTATGATCACTGGTTGCCTGGAAGATAAGACTACCACCACTAAAGGTCCAGTCACATATAACGAGATCGTTAACGAGATCGTTGGTAAGTTGTTGGTGAGATGTCACACAGTCATTTTCCCAATGACTTTAGTAACGATGCAGCGACCTGTATAACGATCTTGTTGGTCTCCTGTCACACAGCAGCTATGTAACGATTCAGACCTCGAATAGGGGCATAGTGTTTGACGCTGTAAGCCACATAGGTGTGCATATGCGTCGCCTTTTCCACACCTCTCCGCTCCGATTGGTGGCCAATACTGCGTTCTGATTAGGCGGCCGGCCTAGAAGGCAACTTTGTATCGCTTCATCCTTTGTCCCTTTTTGAGCCTTGCTTTGAGGATAGAACCTGCGACTTCAGCTTCGATCCTAAAAGTAAGCAAGTAATCAGGAACAAAGTACGAAAGAATCCGGGTGTAGTCGCAGGTTCTATCCTCAAAGCAAGGCTCAAAAAGGAACAAAGCATGGAGCGATACCCAATCAGAACACAGTACTGTTCTCAGCGCCAACCAATCGGTGCAGAGGGGGCGCGGAAAAGGTGACGCAACTATACTCCAACGTGTCACACTTTAAGTTCTCATCTAGGTCGTTAACGAGATCGTTGGTAGGTGCCAAACATACAGATCCATCCTGCCCAGCAGGACTCCAACGAGCCAAAAATGGCCCAGGACATTCAGCAATGACCAACGATTTCACAGCAGGGGGCGGATCGTTGGTACATGTCAAACATAACGAGATCGCTGGTGAAGTCGTTGTTTCGTCACAGAAACTGTGACGTAGCAACGATGTCGTTAGCGATCTCATTATGTGTGAAGTGGCCTTAATATTGAAGGAACAAAAATCCACTGCATGAATAGAATGGTATTGAGCATGTGCAAACACCAGAAAGGAGCAGGGGTGGCACATGATCAATACTGCTTATTCCCACAGGGGACTTTTGGATAGATGAAAATTTCTGCCATTGGATTCCATATATATTTTCCATTCCAACTATGGATCAGCAATATAGGTAGTGTATGAACAACCCCATTAAATACCTAGTACTGCACAATGTAGGGCGAGTGTTACAGCAGCATTGTAACAAAGCATGTGAGCTATAATTTTACATATGAGCCTTCTATGGGGCAGGAGTAGCCAAGTACATTGTGGAATCTAACAAACGTCCTAATTGCAATCTAGATGGGAAAATTGCAGCACAACACTCAGAAGCCTGGTGAAATCATCTACAACTGCAGCATCACACTAATAACTAGTTTACCCACAAGTAGGAATTAATACAATACTAATAATCAGGGTGTTAAAATCATGAAAAAAAATAAATAAATAAAGACAGCGCCTTCTTACTGTATATGAGATTGTATGAGATTATCAATCTGCCTCCGGGGTCCCTAGTGACAGGCGCTCCCCTTTTTCAACTGTACAGGTTTGCTTTGAGTAGTTGTAGCCACTGGAGGTCAGTTACAGAGACTTATGTATGAAGGATTAACACCTCAAAAAAACTTCCAAAGATACTGCGCCTTTCTTAAAGACAAATGTCAAATCATGTATTGGTAAAAGGTGCAGCGTTTTAGGCCTCTTTCACACATCAGTGATTGTGGTACGTATGTGCTAGTTTTTATACGTACCAGAATCACGGACATACGCAGACACATTAAAATCAATGGGTCTGCGCACACATCAGTGATTTTTCGTGTCCGTGTGTTCTGCACCGACACATGTCCATTGTTTTCTGGCATCACTGATGTCCCATGGACTACACTAGGGTGTGATCCGTGAAACACGTACCAGAAAAATACGGACATTGAAAATAAAAAGGATTTTATGCTCACCTTCTCGGGCCTCAGCTGGCTGCTGCTTCCGAGCCGGCTCGTCATGGTAATGCATATTCATTTATGCACGACACCGCGAACTGGAAGTAGCTGCAACAGCAACCGGAAACACAGCAGAGCCGAAGAGTTCAGCACCACGGACAGCAGGAACGGGGACAGAAGAGTTTATCGCCATCTGCAATAACGGATGACGGATCACGGACTGCACATGGACAACCCACATGTGCCGTGAATCATAGCACACGGAGGGACCTATGCGTTTGTAACACGTCAGTGAAAAACACAGATGTTTTTCACTGACGTGTGAAACAAGCCTTAGGGTGTAGAACTTGCATAACTATTAAGATCTGAAGTAGGTGTTCTATACCCAAAACGTGTTATTCCTGTATCACAATGTCTATAGCATATCGGGGAAATGGGACTCCTAAGCTGTCCCTCAAGCTAGTGGGCCCTATGCTATCCCTAACCTCAGGAAAACTCCTAATTGTTGGCCATGGTCCTGACCAGTCTTGATCTTATTTCTTTTCCCCCTTCCCCCAGAGAGGGACGGGACAGGAGTGTGTTGAAAACCACAGAAATAGGCAGAAAGGGGAAACCAAAACTCTGTTACTCAGCACACAAACAGAGGTATAAGAGGTTAGGAGGAAAACAAGTACAGAAAGAAAGCAACAAGACAAGAGGGGCTAAACGTTACAACAGCTCCAAACAAAAGCAACAATTTCACCAGAAAGTCTGGGACACCAAAGCTCACAGACCAACACAGGATAACCTATTGCTGGCAGGGGTAGAAGATTTCATCCAGCAGAAATAGGAGGGGAGCAGATGTGACTAGCTTCTCCACCACTTTTGATCACAGGATCCTAACAAGCAGACTAGCAGAGATTAACTCTTGCTAGCCTGCCTCTGAATCAGCACACAGCAGGTGTGTTGATCCCAGAGAAACCATTGGGCGGAGTGTCAGAATCTGCAATGTGAACAGAGCCCGACGCAACCATGACAGACTGTGAAGTTTGTGCAAAACTCTGTGTGACACTGTGTGACGATAAAGATTACCATGGCCAATACATGGCTGGCAACTTGGTCTCTGGAAAAGTCCCAGCATTCTAGGAATTATTTTTCATGGTAATAAACCATAATATATTTCATTTGTCAGGAAATCTGCTATAGCAACAAACTACCTTAAACAAAGGGCAATAGCAGCCAATCCTGAATGCAGCAATGTAAACTTAAGAAAGAACATCTCATCTCTGGCTGATGCAAAGTGAATAGAAAAATATATAATAAAACGGATAATCAAAACACAAGGTCAGATGAAAGAGGACGACAGGTCAAAGGAAGAATAATAAAACCTCCAGTTGATTCTAAATGTTTGACACACACTGATGACTACTGCTATACTCGGTGGAAAAGTCAAGGACAGGACAGGTATGGTCACATAGCGAACATTTAATGGATGATTATATCAACAGATGAGTCTGAAAATAGATACAATGTCATAAAACTCTTCTACATTACTGTTACGGGGTTGTATTAAAACAATGTTGTTGCATGTACCGTAACTAAACTCACTGGCGAAAAAACATAATTTGCCCCGACTCAAACATTATGAAAGCAATGTGACTTCAGGTATCACAAATACAATGAAATCTGTATCACTCAAAAAAACAGTCACAAAAGCCTGCCATTAGATTAGAAGATCTACCTGATATTATTATCGGATATTAGTAAATAAGGAAGAAAAAAAAAAAAAAAAAGTTTACAGGACAACAGATCAGTTATGATCTACATACTAGAATTCGTCTAAGGCCGGAGTCACACTTGCGAGTGCCTTGCATGTAACTCGCGCGAGTCTCTCATTGAACCACCCGACACAGTCACACACTCTCCAGACAGGAGCATCTCAGCTGCATAGAGATACATACAACCGACCCGCTCCTGTCAGGAGAGTGTGCGGCCGTGCCGGGTGATTCAATGAGAGACTCATGTAAGTTACACGCGAGGCACTCACAAGTGCGACTCCGGCCTAACAATACTTTAGGACTGATTCCTTTTTTAACAAAACAAAACAAAAACAAAACCAAACAAACACACAAAGATGCTCTGCACCTGGTTGTCGGTGACCCAAACACCCATTGGGGAAGCCAGTAGTGGTCTTACAAAATAAAGACCCCTCTCAATCTAAGCACCACATGAGCACCTTACCTTTGCAAATAGAATTTAAAAACAAATATTGCTAACATACTACAGTATTATATAATGTATTACTTGTACTTACGAACGCAAACTGTAGGAACAAAAACAAACAAAAAAAAAACAAAAAACCTAACACTCACCCCTCCAGCATTCCCACTACTCACTTCTCTTTTTTTTCCCCACTATTGTGCATCTCCATCCTCTCCACTGAGTTTCGGTTGAGTCCAGGCCTTGAAGATCACAGTTTTCGTCAGATTGCAATGTTGGTCATTGCTGTGGGCAGATATGTAGCGCGTGACGGCTGAGAGGGCAGTACCGGACGGCGATCAGCCTTAGAAGGGAGTGTTGTTTTTGTTTGTTTATTTACCATTTGCTGGCTCTCTTTAGTTCAGAAAAAAAAGCAGCTAACTGACCACCATTTTGCTGAAGTTGCATGGAGTAAATTACAAAAAGTTTCGTATTTTGGAGATTGTTAGTAACGAATATATACGCACAATCATTTAAAAGTGAATATGTTAGCAGGTTATTGCTACCTCATCTGACAGCAACATAATGTAGGCAAAGAGGTCTGAATCCAGCAGTTTTTCATTTCGATTACTGGGTGCAGCCATTCTCACATGATCAAAGAATTGAGTTTTAAGCATGTAGCTGCGCCCAGGGAGCTGTCCAGCCAACACCAGCCTCTCAATACAGATTTTGCATTGACTGAGGTGTCAATCACAGCAGGGGGCGGTTTGAATCAGGATGCATGAGAGTTTCTACTACTGTAATATTAATCATGGTAATAAAGCCAATAGATCATACAGTGATGAGAGGTATACAGTGGAACCTTGGTTTACAAGAACAATTCATTCTCAGAGTGTGCTTGTAAACCAAGTTACTCGTCTAGCAATGCAAAATTTCCCATAGGAAATAATGCAAGCTCAGACAATTCGTTCCACAACTTGTTCAATGTCCCACCCTGGTTCCCTATTGTGCCATTCCACTCATGCACAAACACACATATTATGCTCACCTTACCTTTCAGTTTCCTTGCCGGCCTCCTGGTTCTTGTAGTCCGCAGGTACAGGATGTGTATCGGGTAACCATCGCGACCGATGCCAGAGCTTCCGCTGCCAGCGCGCTGACATCAAAAGGTATGAGCCGCTTGCCTCTGATTGGTTAGCGCGCAGCCTTTGAGAAGCAGCTGACAGCGGAAGTTCCGGCATCGGTCGCGATGGTTACCGGATACACATATTCTACCTGTGAACTACAAAAACCAGGAGGCCGGCGAGAGAACCGAAGGTAAGGTGAGCATAATGTGTGTTTGTGAGTGCGTGCGTGTCTGTGCGTGTTCATGCGGACAGCAAGAGCGGGTCAGAGCGCGGTGAAAGTACGGAACCGGAAGTGTGTGCGGTGAGTATTTGCTCATACAGCAAAGCATTGCTCGTAAACTGAGTTACAAATTTACAGCAAGCTTTGCTCGTATAGCGAAATATTCGCACACCAAGTTACTCGTAAACCGAGGTTCCACTGTATTTTTTTGTTTTTTTAACCCCTACATCATGCTATTATAGCTTGCTTACATAGCAAAAACATAGCAAAAACATAGCAAAAACCTGCTGCCAGATTCCCTTTTAGGAGTACGTAATTCTAACCGATAAATAACTACGGTTCGGTAAACCAATATAGCTTAAAGGTCTAAACAGATTAGACTAAAGTAGGCCAAAGCTGCTGACAGTCAAGTGTGTGTAGCATCTCCCATATCATCAGGGGGCGGGGTAAGAGAAGGATTCGTCTTGATGTGATTTCAGCAGTTGAGCCTTTTGTTCCCCCTGCTAGAGTAGTCTGATTGCAACTCTCTCATAAGCCTGCAACACACATCCGTACCGCCGGTACGTGTTTGGTACGTTCTACCCTATGGTAACAAGCACACACACGTAATGCCACACGGAATGTGTGTCCGTGTGGTTTGTACGTGTGTGCGTTTTTTAACACGGATGACATGTCTGCGTTTCACTGGCATCACGCAGACAAAGACCCGCTAAAGTCAATGGGTCCGTGTCTGCACGTACGTGACACGGACGTGTGTTTTCCGTACGGTCCGTGTGTTTTTTATTTTTGTAAAAATAGTGAAACGGCTCAAGACACACAGACTGCACACGGACATGACACATATGTATCTCACACGTGCACGGACATTCAACACGCATGCACGGCAAGCATACGCCATCACACTGATGTCACACGTACCTAAGAAATGGACATCCAAAATGGAAAACGGACCCGAAAAACGAACCACAAGACACGCATGTGTTTTTTGCGGACGTGTGTTTCAGGCTATGGAGAAGACAGGACCGATGGAATAAAAGAATATGTTTATAACATCAACGTGCTACATCTTCATTTTGGCTGATGCGCGGCATTAACCCCCTTTTCACTCTGATTTGTATGCACATCCACATGGGGCTGCAGCAGACGCCATCATCCTATGCTCTATCAGTGGTTGTGACTATCACAACCTTTTCAGGTGAGTGTATTTTTCCTGATCTACCTCACTGATCTGTTGGTTTTACACTATCAGCGCTCCTTATATTTTCAGTTTATAGGCTATAGAGAAGACAGGATCGCTCAGACAGGATGACACCTCTTGTGCATGGGAAATATGAGTGAGAGAAAGGTCATAAACTAATGAGTATGGTGGTCTTTACTTTAGTCCATCATGCAGGAGCTGTAGTATTTATGGATGTTTCTGTTCAATTACTACACATAACTTTCTTATTGAAAAAAAAAAAATCAAATATTAAAAAGGTATGGGAAAAGAAATGTCCTTAAAAAAATGATGGACTCATTACGCTAAATACTATGTGATGGATATGTATCACATGCTGATCTCATGTGTGCTAGAGCTGAACCCGTGAGATTAGAGAGGTGTGCACATAGCCTGGCTCCTGCTAAAACTGCTGAGATCAGAGAAAACCAAAGCAGTCCGTGGGGATTTTTGGAGGGGTGATGGGAAGGAGTTTGTAATAAGTTCTTAAGTGGTTAAGCGTGGATTTAAGCAAGAATGTGATGAAAGATTTTCAAGCTGAGAAATAAAGTGGGCAGAGAGGGATAGAAAGACTGTGCTAGAGCTCAGCAAAGTCCATTTTCACTGGTCAAGCTGTAGATCTCAAAGGAGCCATTTAAAAAAAGTCACTTGGAAGTGACTATTGACAAAAATGTAAAATGCCGAATGCAAGGAGGAAGACCCCTATGGACCTTCAGACCAACTGAGGTCACACAAGTATAGATGTACCAAATGAACATCAAATACACTATACACAGAATGACTGCTGTCAGATAAGCTCTCGACGCATTTGTGACTGCCCTGAAATGGGTTTGATGTGGCTGATCATTTAGATGAACGGTGAACATTTAGAGGGCAATTTATTACTGGTATTTTAATATATGTTGGAGTGAACAGGTTGGAGTTAGAATTTAACAATAGGAGAGCTGCTAAATAAATTAGTCACATCTAAAAACTAATTTACTAAACTGTTGGCCACAACCCTACCCACTAAGGTCAGACTGACTTTTAGAATAGTGATGTGACCATAGAAGAAAATTTAAAAAAATAAATAAATCACAAATTATTGTTCAGGTAAGGCCTATATCATCATCATTTTAGGCTTTTTTGATAATGGCAAAATTTCCAGTCTTATAATAATAATAATAATAATAATTTATTCATTTATATAGCGCTATTAATTCCATAGCGCTTTACACACATTGGGAACACTGTCCCCATTGGGGCTCACAATCTAAATTCCCTATCAGTATGTCTTTGGAGTGTGGGAGGAAACCGGAGACCCCGGAGGAAACCCACGCAAACACGGGGAGAACATACAAACTCCTTGCAGATGGTGTCCTTGGTGGGAATTGAACCCAGGACCCCAGCGCTGCAAGACTGCAGTGCTAACCACTGAGCCACCGTGCCGCCCACTTGTATTTACACTTGGGGATCATCAGAATGATTGACAACCTGTTGTCATTGTTTTTCGAAAATCAGCCAATCACACATGAATGAACAAAAAACTTGTTCGTAGGGGGAAATTAATTTTAAGCTTACTTACAATCATTGTTCTCGGCAGCACATCTTCCTGTGTAAACAGGACCTGTGCTGTAAAGAAAAACAATATTCTATGAGCACAGAATGATCACGTTACCATCATTCTGTATCAAACCATAGTGGTCCATAAATTATGCATAATAATGACAAAAGACACAGGGAAAAAGTATTGAACACATGAAGAAAGAGGTGCAAAAATAGAACATAGTTTTGACAGAGTAGATGAAAATGTAACTCTTTGGATGCCAAAATACACTATGTTTGGAGGCAAAAGGCAAATCCCCTCAAAAACACCATACCAACAGTGAAGATTGGAGGTGGGAACATCATGGTGTGGGGCTGTTTTTCAGAAAAAGGCACACAGCAAACTTCATACATGTGAAGAAAGGATGAATGGAAAATCATATAGAGCCATTCTTGATAAAAATCTGCTGCCATCTACCAGGATGATGACGATGAAGCGAGGGCAGACATTTCAAGCAAGACAACAATCCCACACACACAGCCAGGAAACTCTCACTTGGTTTAGAGAAAGGAAAAAAATGCTGCTAGAATGGCCGAGCCAATCACCCGATTTGAATGCAATAGAAATTTATGGAAGGAACTAAATCTCAGAGTTCATAGAAGGAGCGCACGAAAACTTCAGGATTTGAAGACTGTTTGTATGGAAGCAGGGACCAAAATCACACCTGAGCTATGCATGTGACAACTTTCTCCTTACATGAGACGTCTAGAAGTTGTCATCAACAAAGGCTTTTGTACGAAGTATTAAATAAATTCAGTAAGTGTGTTCAATCATTTTTTCCCCAGGGTCATTTCTCACTATTACACATCACTAAATTTATGGATATCTATGGTCTGGATTGGATGGGTCGTTATCGATATCAGGTGAGAAATTCATGTCAATAGCACCTTTAGAAATATATTTACTTAGAAAATTGATGTGTTGTTTCTTTAACCAGCTGTATTTCCACCAATCTTCTAAAAAAACAAACAAACCGGTCAATCAAAGAAGGAGAAAGGGTGGAGACAGAGGGGAAAAAAAAAAAGAAGGCGTGAAGGTGTTCTTAAATGTTTAGTCACACTATGATGCACAAAGCACCTGTACTTGGTTTGAACAGTCATTCTGCGCTGATAACTTCTCATTTATTAAAGGGACTCTATGAGTAGAGCTGAGAAGACCCGGACTGTAAAAGTCAGGATCCACGTGGTTTCAAAAAACGCGCCTCCCAAACTGTGACAGTGTCTGCCTGCAGTTATTGCTCATCGCGGCTCAGTCATTGTCTGCACTCACAGCTGGCGGTCTTGTTCTATAGCCGCTCGCTGTTAGATGTAGCAGAGTTGAAAGCAGCATGGGACCTCGTGTGAATTACGCCCAAGCTGGAAAGGTGTTTGGGGTTAATAAAGTAGTGAAAGAGGGTGTGTTTTTGTATTTTATTCCAAATAAAGGATATTTTTCTCTGTGTTTGTTCTTATTTACATGTTCGTGATGCAGGTATCTCATAGACGCCCTGTGCCATCATCAACCTAGGGTTTAGTAGCAGCTGTGCTCTGTTATTCACCCCTGCTATTACCCCGATTGCCACCACACCAGGGCAACGATAAGAGCCGGTAAAGCACCGGGATTGTCACATCTAATGGATACGGCAATATCGGGCGGCCGGGGACTGAGAATACCAGCCCCCAGTTGACTTTATCTTGGCTGAGTATCAAAATTGGGGGGGAAGTCGTTTTTTGCTTTTTTTTTTAACAAAATGTATTTAAATTTAAAAAAAAAAAAAAAATGCATGCGGTTTCTCTTAGGTTGGAGTCACCCCTGCGAGGGACTCGCGCAACGCATCACCCGGCATGGCCTCACACTCGCCTAACAGGAGTGTGTCGGCCATTATGTTTATGTGGAACTGCACGCTCATGTTCGGAGGGCAATAGACCATGCTGGGTGATGTCATGCCAGACTCGCATGATTCTCGCATCGTATCACCCGGCACAGCCGCATACTCTTCTGACAGGAATGGGTCGGCGGCATGTGTTTCTATGTACCTGCACGCTCATGTTCGGAGAGCGGCAGGCCATGTCGGGTGATGTCATGCCAGATTTGCATGAGTCTCGCATCGCATCACCCGGCACAATCGTACACTCTTCTGTCAGGAGCGGGTTGGCCACATGTGTTTCTATGTACCTGTACGCTCATGTTCGGAGAGCGGCAGGCCATGCCGGGTGATGTGATGTAAGTCCCTTGCACATGTGACTCTGGGCTTATTTTGATATACAGCTATGATAAAGCCCGACAGCTGGGGGCTCCAGCTGTTGGCTTAATCTGTGCTGATATCCTAATACGGGGACCTTGCGCCGATTGTTTTATTCATTTATTTTTAGACCACCATACTGACCCACAAACACTTGCACTGCTTTAACCACCCACCGGGCGTCCTGGCGCCTGTGATTGGTTGCAGTCAGGTAACACGCAGGCACTGAGGGTAGGGGCACATCTAACTGCAACCAATTACACACGCCGGTGGGCAGGTAAAGCAGTGAATATTCAATGAGGGTAAAATTGTCGGCTCTGGAAGGGAATGTGTGACCTGCAAGCAGCTTGCCTCCATGACACAGCCTTGGTGAATAAACTGTGCGCGCTCCTACCCCTTTATCCCTTCCACCAACATTTTTAATCTCCGGATTCTGGTTCCCATAGACATATTTGGGCAACAGATTCCGGACCGGATCTGTTTTTTGTTTTTTTTTAAATTTCGCAGGGACCCACCAGCCCCGTATTTTTGCGAGTTCGACCAGCTCTAGTTATGAGCAGCAACCAGTTGGGTCATTAATTTTTATTTACTCAGATATTGACTTTTTTTTCATGTCAAATCAGTTAGTTCTGCAAAAGTCACCTTCAAATTAGCTTCTTAGAAAATGGTGATGATGTAGAACTTGTTCTTTGTAACAAAATGACAGTGTGACCCCTAACGGTATGTAATGTAGTCTGTGTCACACATGAATACTTTGTACTAATAATCACACACTACCAAGTTAACCTTGGGTTTTGACTTAACGTTATTTAAAATTATCGGAGGTGTTAAAAGTCAAGAGATTACTACATAATGTGACTCCTCATATGATGCTAAAGGTGTCAGGGTTAATAAGCCAACCACAAGAAAAATATTTCACATAATTAATTCTCAGACTGTAATGTTAATGGAAATTGGGTTCTGTAAAAATAGTTTATCTAATGGCCATGAAGATGCTGGCTCCTGCGAGGACATGAAGTGCGGGTTAAGTGTTAATCAACAACCAAGTAGATAATTTATAACTTTCGTAGAGCATCCTGAAGAGTGAATAGTTCTTTAAAATGATAACTCTTAGGGTACCGTCACACTTTAGCGACGCACCAGCGATCCCACCAGCGATCTGACCTGGTCAGGATCGCTGGTGCGTTGCTACATGGTCGCTGGTGAGCTGTCAAACAGGCAGATCTCACCAGCGACCAGTGACCAGCCCCCAGCCAGCAGCGACGTGGAAGCGATGCTGCGCTTGCAGGGAGCCGGCGTCTGGAAGCTGCGGACAATGGTAACCACGGTAAACATAGAGTATGGTTACCCGATATTTACCTTGGTTACCAGCGCACACCGCTTAGTGCTGGCTCCCTGCACTCGTAGCCACAGTACACATCGGGTTAATAAGCAAACCTTTGTTATTTACCCGATGTGTAATCCGGCTACGTGTGCAGGGAGCAGGAGCCGGCACTGGCAGCGTGAGAGTGGCGGACGCTAGTAACTAAGGTAAATATCGGGTAACCACCTTGGTTACCCGATGTTTACCTTGGTTACAGCTTACCGCAGGCTGCCAGACGCCGGCTCCCTGCTCATTCAGATTGTTGCTCTCTCGCTGTCACACACAGCGATGTGTGCTTAACAGCGGGAGAGCAACAATAAAAAAATGAACCAGCACTGTGTGCATCAAGCAGCGATCTCACAGCAGGGGCCAGATCGCTGCTCAGTGTCACACACGGCGAGATCGCTAATGAGGTCACTGCTGCATCACAAAAACAGTGACTCAGGGGCGATCTCGCTATGTGAGAAGTACCCTTTACTCTAGAAAATCAGCAGCGACATCTTGTAGAAAGAAGTATCTGTCAGTTTTTACCTTTTCCAGACTTAATAGAATTTTCCCATCCAATCAACCCAATGCTGGAGAAATTGTGGAGAGACTGGAACGCTCATATTTTGGCATCTATTTACGCCTTTTTGGGGAGAGTTGTGCTATTCATTTCTAGGATCTCACATACCAGTTATAATCTCTCATCTCCAACAGATCATCTTCTTTTAAACATAGACTGTTGACCATGTGATTTATTGCTTTATTTTATTAATAGCTAAAACACTGATAGCTCAAAATGGAAATCACCCACCACTCCTTAGATCTGCTTTAATAAAATGTTCTTAGATTTATATTACGTAATGATTTTTACTACAAGAAATAAGGTTTTACTGAAATTCAATCAAGATGGATCCCTTGGTCATCCATTCCCCTCCCCAGATCTTTTGCTCATAAACTTGTATAATAATTATATTATTATATATATGGTCGGTTTAATTCATTTGAACCGAGTGTAAACATCTTGCGTTCAAAAAACGTTGTTGTTTTAATGGAATTTTTCCTTTTCTCTGACCCTCCAATATATACGGATGACTTTTTCTATGTACATGCATTTTAAAAAATAATTTTAATACATTTTTCAAGTTTTATATTTATTGGAATATGGATCAAAGTCTTCGATTTGTCACAAGCGTCCAACACCGAGCAATGATGTCATCTCCTGACTCTATACCGCCTCTACTTTGCAGATTGTTTTTTCTACTCTTTTATCAGCATAATAATTATATACTGTAGGTTCTTTATTTGCACATAATAAAGATAAAGATACATGCTCGGTTATTGCTCATCTCTTTACCTTAAGGGTACTTTACATGCTACGACATCGCTAGCGATCTCATTAGCGATGTGAAATTCTAGATTGCAAGTGCGATCTTTCGCGATCGCACATGCGTAAAATAACCTATGTGTGATCTCGAAAGATCGCACTTGCGATCTAAAATTTCACATCGCTAATGAGATCGCTAGCGATGTCGTAGCATGTAAAGTAGCCTTTACACTGTATATCAAGGCTTTTTCTCCGCGCTTCCATTTCCTTTTCCCAAAACCCCTCTCCCTGCTCCAAAGAATTTAGTCCCAATTACTCTTCATTCTTAGAAATACTCTCAGGATGCTCCACTAAATTGATTGGACCTTGGAGGGCAATTAAACAACTATTAAATTGTCATTATCGTGTCAACAAATTATGCAAAAAAATGATTATACAAAACTTTGTAACATATCTTATCAGCTATGTGTTTTGTTTTTTTCACTCATTGCATGAGCAGTTTCTTCTCCACACCCCTGATCCCAGAATGTATTGTTTAGCATCAAAAGCTGCTAAAAACTCATCTTGCTCAAGACAACAGCCATTTGAAAGATCAGATTGAAGCTTCCTATTGCACACCAAATAATAAGGGGACTCATACTTTCTGGGACTGTGAGACCCTTGCTCCCTTTTGGGAAGAGGTGAGAGAGCTGACCCATGGAGTTTTGGGGTATAGGATCCCATTGGACCCATTTAACTACGGTATCTTCTCAATGTCCCTCCACCCGGATTTGCAACAGATTCAGCCAGGTTGATCCGTCATATATAGACTTTGAGACTATTACACACTTTGCCATTCTGGAAACAGACTGGTCCCCCGACGCTCCAGGACCTGGAATTGAGGATCAGGGAAACAAGGAGGATGGAGAATCTTACAGCCTGCATTAATAATCAGTTGGATACATTTTTGCGTATATGGACTCCTTGGGACCTTTTTGTAGACGGACGATAAAGGAATATCGGCGTAAAAAGTCGTCATGCCTTAGAGCCTTGTTTGGATGTTTGAAGCACATCACATGTTTGTCATCCCCCCTTCATATCTCCCCCTGCCCTGTATATCCCTGTCTGATGTCATGTTAATACTTTGTCAAAGCACCATGATTATACAGTTTGAAGTTTGTATGAAAAAGTTCAATAAATAGTTTACAAAAAAAAAAAAATAGTAAGGTGAAGAAGACAGGAGCAAACCGAGGCGGCAGAGGTCAATCATGCTGCTACCTTTTAGAAAGAATTTTATCTCACCCCGGCACTGGGTTCACAGCTACACTGCTCAGTACTGCTATTTAGCACTCTGTATGCGCTGAAGATGAGCTAAACAAAAAGACAGGAGAGCAGGGATATTTTATATCTCTGTGTATTATGTGGGACAGCTAGTCTCTACCAACTCGCTCAGAGACAACTGAAAATAAGATTCACAGCTTGTTCAGGGAAAACTGTAGGATACAAGTGATATAATGGCCAGAAACAGTGTTAGTCCTCATGTATACACCTGAGAACTCATTTTGAACAGTCACTTGAAACGACAGGTACACTATTCTAGATCTATAGAAAACTTATAGCTCATTCAGATCAATGGCTATTTCTGGTGAGTTACCCAGCATTTGAGTCAGCCAAAACTGTATGAGTCCTCAATGGTGAGAGAGGAGTAAGCTGCTCACAATCTCATGTGAGAACAATTAAAGGTATACCCAACCTTCCCCCCAAATAACTAGTTGCTAGTGTCAGGGCGCACACACACATACACATACAGTAGATGGTCAAACAGTACTGCCAAAAGTAGCAGTGATCTTTGACACCGAGCAGATTCTCCTGGTCTATTGCAATCTGTAAAACACTGTTATCATCCCCTTACTTTCCATATACACAACTCAAAAGGAGATTAAAAGGGGGCTTAACACGCTGCGACATTGCTAGCGATGTCGCTCGTGAAAGCACCCGGCCCTGTCGTTTGTGCGTCACAGGCAAATCACTGCCCGTGGCGCACAATATCGCTAGGAGCCGTCACACATACTTCCCTTCCTAGCGACGTCACACGGCAGGCGTCCAATAGAAGCGGAGGGGCGGAGAGCAGCAGCATGGAAGTCACACCCACCTCGTTGCCGGAGGACGCAGGTACGGTGTTGGTTGTTCCTGGGCTGTTACACGTAGCGATGTGTGCTGCCTCAGGAATGATGAACAACCTGCGTCCTGCACGAGCAACGACATTTGGGAAATGGACGACGTGTCAACAATCAACGATTTGGTGAGTATTTTACATCGTTAGCGGTTACTCGTACGTGTCACACGCAACGACGTCGCTAACGAGGCCAGATGTGCGTCACGAATTACGTGACCCCAACGACATCTTGTTAGCGATGTCGTTGCGTGTAACAGGGCCTTAAGGCTCTGCTCACATCTGTCAAAAACATCATCAAATTTAACAAGAAAAATGGAACAGCATTCAGCTGCCATCAGACTAGTTAATGACACCACAGTATGGCCATAGGTCCACTCTCCTGATAGACAAAAAGGTACAAAAAATATTGCATAAAATACAAAAAAAAAAAGTGTCAGCTTACCATGTAATTGAAAAGTCTTACTTATTGGCTCGTTGCAGCTCAGTTCCTATTCTCTTAGAAACCTTACAGTGATTGACCGGCTGATGTGTAGGAGTCCAGTGAGTTCGTTAAGCATGCCTGTTAGCCAAAGGGCACAATACTTTGCTATTCTGGCCACGGGTCATCAAATTTCTGCTAACAGTGTGATGGGGAGGCTATGGGAATCTTGTATGGCTTGCATATTTCTAGTATTATGATATCAGACCTGCATATACCCAGTATTATCAGATCAGACCAGCATGTTCCCAGTATCAGATCAGACTTACTTTTAAATGGAAAATAAGTGTAGAGTCACCAAAGTTTATTGTACACCAAGTTTCAGGGTTTTTTTTTTCCTCCATTACAAGTTTATTCCCTCATCAGAAACCAAAAGGCAGGTTGAACGTCTATTTCTACATTACATTCATCCTACAATACCGTTTTATTCCCGAGACCACAAATAAATTAAACTTTCCAGATGAAACGCATTGATTTACCATAATGAAATCTATTGTTTTCATTTGAGTAGGGAGATGCTGACCACAGACATATGTTATAGGGTTGTCCTTGCTCTGAAAATCAATAGGATCAAATAATTACTTTGCCGGCGCTGAAACTAATTATAACATAAGTAATAATGATTTAGCAGCAATACGTCGGACATTTATCTAAAGGTCTTGCAATTACAAAGAATGCCAAATCCCTGACTGCAATAACGTTACCATAAAGAAAAGCTGAAGTTGTCCTTCGCTACTTGCCTTAAATTGCTCATGGGAAAACCTATTGGCACCCCTTGTCTGTTCCTACCTTGTCCTACTCCACACATCAGCTCCAGTGACCACTTAAATTCCCTATTTCTACAGCGCCATGATTTCTTTCTGCCCCCTTGAAAATGCTGGGCCCTTTTTGTGTTGTAGGCACATAAATAAAATTAGGTACGGTAATTTTTTTTCTTACATGAAGCTAATTTTAGCACTCTGGCCAGCATCCATTATTAGATAGTGTCACATGATAAACTGCATTGTCTTGTGTCCATGTATACGCAGCTTGTATTCGAAAGGGATACTTTTAATGTCTTGTGACTAATATGTATTGTCACACTACCGTCCTGTATTTGGAGCAGAAGACTCAAGCTATGCCCCGTGAGGAGTGGGTGAAAATTTAGTCAGCCCCTTCCCATTGCCTAACAGGTGGGATATCAACCGACCCCAAGCCAAATATGGAGCCGATCAATTGGAGATTAAAGGGATGGGTTGATACCCAAAATGCCCTTTCTATTTGGTCATTAGCTTTATTATAAAATACCTTAGACTTCTCCTTATCCAACAAATCCCCAAATGTTTTTTTTGTTTTTTTTTTTACTTCACTTCTTTTAACACTTTGTTTGAGAAGAGTCTCAAAAGGAATTATTTTCAGGAGGCTGGGACTGCACTCACCTCACTGCAGCGTCTATCACCCCTCCTGAAACAAGATGTCATCAGGGGTTGGTGTTGCAGTCACTTACCACAGCTTTTTTTCAGCACCGTTCTCTGAAGATGTCCTGAAGCTATGGCGCTGATAAAAGCTATGGGAGAGGTGAGTGCAGCGCTAGCATTCTGCTTCTGACCCCGCTGTCACAGCTTCTAACTATGGAACAACATGTCAAAGGGCAGTGATAGAAGCCAGTTAGGGATACCAGCATTGCCCCAAAGATTCTATCACTGCCCTCCAACACATTGTTATCGGGGGGTGTTGCTGGTGTCATTCATGGCTTTTATCAACACCCCCAGATGACTACGTGTTTCACAGTTGTGAAAAATGCAGCGAATGACACAGAAGCTAAGTGTCAACACTGCAGTCACACTTCCACCAGGTCCATGGATCCAGAACATCTTCAGAGGGCAGCGACGAAAGAAAGTGTAGTAGTTGACTTCAGCGCTGCCCTGATCCAGGAGTGGTGATTAATGCTGCAGGGAAGCGAGTGCAGCCACAGCCTCCTGATGACATTGTTTGAGACTCCTCTCAAATTAAACGTCCCAGGAATAGAAGAGGAAAGAAGGGAATTTTGTTTACTTACCGTAAATTCCTTTTCTTCTAGCTCCTATTGGGAGACCCAGCCAATTGACAATTGGGTGTATAGCTTCTGCCTCCGGAGGCCACACAAAGTATTACACTTTAAAAAGTGTAACCCCTCCCCTCTGCTATACACCCTCCCGTGCATCACGGGCTCATCAGTTTTGGTGCCAAAGCAGGAAGGAGGAAACTTATAAATTGGTCTAAGGTAAATTCAATCCGAAGGATGTTTGGAGAACTGAAACCATGAACCAAAAGAACAATTCAACATGAACAACATGTGTACACAAAAGAACAACAGCCCGAAGGGAACAGGGGCGGGTGCTGGGTCTCCCAATAGGAGCTAGAAGAAAAGGAATTTACGGTAAGTAAACAAAATTCCCTTCTTCTTTGTCGCTCCATTGGGAGACCCAGACAATTGGGATGTCCAAAAGCAATCCCTGGGTGGGTAAAAGAATACCTCGATAAAAAGAGCCGAAAAACGGCCCCCTCTTACAGGTGGGCAACTGCCGCCTGAAGGAGTCGCCTACCTAGGCTGGCATCTGCCGAATCATCGGCATGCACCTGATAGTGTTTCGTGAGAGTGTGCAGACTCGACCAGGTAGCCGCCTGACACACCTGCCGAGCCGTAGCCTGGTGTCGCAATGCCCAGGACACCGACGGCTCTGGTAGAATGGGCCTTCAGCCCTGCAGGAATCGGAAGCCTAAAAGAACGGTAGGCTTCAAGAATCGGTTCCTTGATCCACCGAGCCAAGGTTGACTTGAGAACCTGAAATCCCTTACTCTGGCCCGCGATAAGGACAAGAGCGCATCAGACCGGCGCAGGGGCGCCGTGCGAGAAATGTAGAGCCGGAGTGCTCTCACCAGATCTAATAAATGCAAATCCTTTTCACATTGGTGAACTGGATGCGTACCCAAAGAGGGTAAGACGATATCCTGATTGAGATGAAACGGGGATACCTTAGGGAGAAAGTCCGGGACCGGACGTAGAACCACCCTATCCTGGTGAAACACCAGGAAGGGGGCTTTGCATGACAGCGCTGCTAGCTGAGACACTCTTGCATTAGGCGCCTCAAGGGGTGACTGGGCCCGAAGGAGAGATTGCACCCCTGTCTGTAGTGAACGCTGACTATGCAGCGGAAGCTTCACTATCGCTGAGAGAGTATGAAACTCCATCCCGAGGCAAGTCAGTGAATGGGTCGGTGTCAGTTTTGACCTTGGAAATTTGATGATCCACCCGAACACCTGGAGAGTCTCCAGAGCAATGGTCAGGTTGTGTTGACATGCCACCCAGGAGGGTGTCTTGACTAGAAGATTGTCTAGGTAAGTGATCACCGAGTGGCCCTGAGAGTGTAGGACCGCCACCACTGCTGCCATGACCTTGGTGAAGACCCGTGGGGCTGTCGCCAGGCCGAATGGCAGTGCCACGAACTGAAGTGTTCGTCCCCGATGGCGAAACGCAGAAAGCGTTGAAGCTTGGGTGCGATCGGCACATGGAGATAAGCATCCTTGATGTCAATTGATGCTAGGAAGTCTCCTTGTGACATCGAAGCTTCAGAGTGTTCACCGCCTGAAAAAGTGCATCGGCTCGCTCGGGGGGCGGAGATGTTTTGAAGAAAAGAGTCGGAGGACGAGAGCAGAGCTCTATCCGGTGACCGTGAGACAGAATGTCTCTCACCCATCGGTCTTGGACATGTGGCCACCAGGCGTCGCAAAAGCGGGAGAGCCTGCCACCGACCGAGGACGCGGTCTTGGTGAGGCCGAAGTCATGTGGAAGCCGCCTTGTGACTTAGACCGCCATGCAGAAGAGTTCCTCTAGCCCTCCTCTGACCTGTTGGACGTGGAGGAACGGAACTTTGCTGAGGACCGAAATGACCGAAACCTTTGGACTGGGGCAAGGACGATACCTTTCCCTTGGACTGTCTAGGAACTTCATCCAATTGCTCGCCAAACAAACGGTCGCCAGAAAATGGCAAACCGGTTAAGAACTTCTTGGAAGCAGAGCCTGCCTTCCATTCACGTAGCCACATGGCCCTGCAGACTGCCACCGAATTGGTGGATGCTACCGCTGTACAGCTCGCAGAGTCCAGGAACGGCGTTCATGGCGTAGAACGAAAAAAAAAAAAAACCTACGCCTGAGAAGTGAAGGACACAACCTGCGGGGCAGAGGTATGTGCAACCGCAATAATCTCAGCCAGAGAAGCTGAGATAGCTTGGAGTGCCCTCACGGCTGCGAAGGCTGGAGCAAAAGATGCGACTATGGCTTCATAGATGGATTTCATCATAAGCTTTATTTGCCTGTCAGTGGCATTCGTGAGAGATGGCATCTGCCACTAATACTACGGATCTAGCCGCCAGCCTAGAGCTGGAGAATCCACCCTGTGACACTGAGCCCAACCCTTAACAACGTCAGGGGGGAAAAGGGTAACGCGTGTCAATAAGGCACTTAGTAAGCGCTTGTCCGTAAAGTTCTGTGCTTCTGGACGGCCCCTCTGGAGTTAGAGTGATCGAAACACGCACTCCTGATGAAGTCGGGGAAGGTTCCCAGCGGGCCCGCTTAGCCTATCAGAGGCCACGGTCCGTGACGGAGTTCTCACCATGGGATCTGGGTGTTACCCCAGGAGCCCCTTCTTGTACCGACCCAGAGGGACCCGGGAGCGATGAACTCACAGCTCACTGGCCCTGTGTTATCGGTCTGGACTGCAAGGCTTCCAGTATCTTAGCAGACCCTCTGTCCATAGACTGAGTCCTGGAATGTGAAAGCTACTCAGAGATTTGCTGATTCCAACATGCAAACTCTGTCCCTGTCATCTGTGCAGTGGAAACCGGCGGTACCACCTGGCCGAGGGTCCCACCAGTGCCCCTCCTTCAACACAAAGCATAAAACTGATGAGCCCGTGATGCACGGGAGGGTGTATAGCAGAGGGGAGGGGTTACACTTTTTAAAGTGTAATACTTTGTGTGGCCTCCGGAGGCAGAAGCTATACACCCAATTGTCAATTGGCTGGGTCTCCCAATGGAGCGACAAAGAAAAACACATTTATTGATTAAGATAGGGAGAAGTGTAAGGCATTTTAAAAAAGAAAGGTAATAACAAAAATGCTTAGGGTGTAAAGATCGAAATTAAGAAAGGACATTTTAGGTAACAGACCCTCTCTTTTTGTGCTCTACAGGATCTCTACAAGACTAACTGCGGCAAGTATGGGAGTCAGTGGCTAAATATAGTGATCATGAAGTTTTACTTGCGGCTTACATCATTCCTTCTTCAAAAGGAATAACTGAAGAACCTCTAGGGAAATACTTACACAATATCTGTGCATCCTGGCAGCACACAAATATTAACAGTATTGCTACCAAATATTCAGGGTGGGGGGGGAAACAGTTATACATCAATGTGAAGATTACAGGTGATTGGAATGAAATGTGTGACAAGAGTAAACAATGAGAAATCAGGATATTGTACAAATGTGTGTGTAATTTAGATGAAAAAGGTTACATCATCTCTATAATATAAATCAACTGAAGTGCAATAGCACCTCAGGAGGCAGTAATAACAATAAATGGCATGTATAATAGAACTTGTATATAAAACTCATATATAAAGAAATCAAACCATAGATGTCAACAAATTTATTGATGAAATGACACAGGGAAAAAGTAATGAATATGCGTAATGAAGATTGATGGGTGAGCGTGCTCGCACTGCTTGTAACTCGATCTAGCATTGGGATTTTCAAGTGTGACTCGAGTACAGAGTATGATGTAGTCAATGGGAAACTGGAGCATTTTGAAATCAGATGTTCGAAGCTCGATCGAGAAATGAGTTTTGGCAAGCATGCCCGCTCATCACTATTAATAGAATGGATTTAATACGTCGTACAAAAGCCTTTGTTGGTGATGACAGCATCAACAACCCTCCTTTTATGGAGAAACTAGCGGCCTGCATTGCTCAGGTGCGATTTTGGTGCATTCTTCCACACAAACACTCTTCACATCCTGAAGGCTATGTGGGCTCCTTCTATGAACACTGAGGTTTTATTCTTTCCATAAATTTTCTATTGGATTCAGGTCAGGTGATTGGTTAGGCCATTTTAGCAGCAATTTTTCATTTCTCTAAACCAACTTAGGCTTTGTGCGCACTAGAAATGTGAAGTTTCTCAAGAAAATTTCTTGAGAAACTTCTGGGAGTGAAAGATTTCCGGACCTCTGGAAAAAATCCGCACCAAATCCGCGTGCGGATTTGCCGTAAATTTGCCGCGATTTTCCCGCGGGTGGTTCCCTGCGGATTTTGCAGGCTGTACTGCCGAAATCCGCAGGGTACCTGCGGAAAAGAACTGACAAGCTCATTTTCTCAAGAAATTTTCTCGAGAAATTCTTCTCAAGGAAATTTCTTGAGAAAAATCCGCACAGTGCGCACAGCTATTTTTTTTCTCATAGAATTTGCTGGGAAATGTCTGCACAAAGATTGCAGACATTTCTCAAGAAATTTCCGCGGCAAATCCGCGGGTAAATCCGCGGGTAAAACGCACTAGTGCGCACAGAGCCTTAAAGTTTCCTAGGCTGTGTGTCTGGGATCATTGTCTTCCTGAAATGTCCACTCATTCTTCATCATCCTGGTTTTGGCAGCAGACTTTTATTAAGAATGTCTCAGTACATTTGCCCATTCATCGTTCCTTCAATTATATGAAGTTAGGCAGTGCCTTCAATAATTAGTTCAGTTATTCCAAATATATACATTTTTATTAGAATGTAAGAAAATATACCACTAACGTGCAAATAGGTACAGGTAAAATGACCAAACCGGTCGCTTGCATATAGAAAAAAAGACACCCATGTACAATAAACATATACACTTGTCCAAAGAGAGGGTTCATATCAAAGGGATAAAGTAGCAGCCCAAACTTATCTTTGGGACCACAAACAATGGTTCAGGCAGCGCCACATAGTATGGAGGGAAGATTTCAGTCCATATACATCCAAAGAGAAATGTAGAGGTGCTCTCCAAATAATCCCTTATTATTGATGATAGTGAGCCGTCAACTTCATTGTTAAAGAGATTATCTCCACCCCAACGCATTTTCCCATACAAAAAACGTATGGTTCATCAGGAGGCCATAGAGATATTGTAACGGATATGCAGGTCCATGGCGTCATCAGCAGGGATCCATAGCAGACAGACAATGCTGTAGCAAATTACCTATATAACGCCTCTCATAATTCTGAAATGGATTCCAGTATATTAAATAACAACCTATAAGGGATTCAGGAATCATACACTATAATATTGAAGCATTAAATTTTTATTTATATAAAGTGCTCGTGCAAAAAATACATAAAAATTTCATCATACATAGGAGGTTGGAGTGGGTGCAATTTGCGGTGCTGCTGAGGACACATATCTTTTACTAATGGCAACAGGTAATTTGACTGACTTGTAGGGCTAATAGATAGGTGGGGGCAGTGCTATAGGCACATGTTCACTATTCCAATTCCTCATACTATGTGAATCATGGTGCCCCTCAGCCAATCTACATAGTGGTTGATGATATGCCTATATCTTTATATCTTTATAACTTCAGAATTATGTCATTAGCACTATATCTATGTAAACCATATCCCTTCTGGTCCGCCCCTGTGAACATATGATGTACATATATGTCCATTTATAATCAATACTGGCCGTTACCATACGGGCAGATGCAGCTACTGTAATATTGTGCCACTCCTTATAAGTGCGGCTTGACATCCCTCCCCATATTCCAAAAATGTTATCCTATGTATGATGAAATTTTTATGTATTTTTTGCACGAGCACTTTATATAAATAAAAATTTAATGCTTCAATATTATAGTGTATGATTTCTGAATCCCTTATAGGTTGTTAGACAATGCTGTAGGTTTGCTGCCACAGTCCAGAGTGAGGCGTCATCAACATGACGCCTCACTCTGGACTGTGGCAGCAAACCTACAGCATTGTCTGTCTGCTATGGATCCCTGCTGATGACACCATGGACCTGCATATCCGTTACAATATCTCTATGGCCTCCTGATGAACCATATGTTTTTTGTATGGGAAAATGCGTTGGGGTGGAGATAATCTCTTTAACAATGAAGTTGACGGCTCACTATCATCAATAATAAGGGATTATTTGGAGAGCACCTCTACATTTCTCTTTGGATGTATATGGACTTAAATCTTCCCTCCATACTATGTGGCGCTGCCTGAACCATTGTTTGTGGTCCCAAAGATAAGTTTGGGCTCCTACTTTATCCCTTTGATGTGAACCCTCTCTTTGGACAAGTGTATATGTTTATTGTACATGGGTGTCTTTTTTTCTATATGCAAGCGACCGGTTTGGTCATTTTACCTGTACCTATTTGCACGTTAGTGGTATATTTTCTTACATTCTAATAAAAATTTATATATTTGGAATAACTGAACTAATTATTGATTGATAATATTCCTGGGACCTTGGGCCCAATTACTTTACTAGGCAGTGCCTTCAACCTGAAAAACAGTCCAATGCCATGATGTTTCCACCTCTAAACTTCACTATTGGTATGGTGTTTTGGGGTGATATGCCTTTTGGCCTCCAAACATGATTTGTATTATGGCATCCAAGCAGTTCAATTTTTGTCTCATCTGACCAGACAATTTTCTCCCAGTATTTCCCAGGCTTATCTAAATGTTGTTGAGCAAACTTTAACCCCTTCACCCCTGGGCGATTTTTCGTTTGTTTGGGTTTTTTTCTTTTTATTACTTTTTTCCTCCTCTTCTTCCAAAACCCATAACCATTTTATATTTCCATTTACATAGCAGGATGTTGGCTAGTTTTTTTGTGGGAAAGTTGTACTTTTGAATGACATGTATTTTATTAAGTAACGCCCTTAAAAAAAATTCCAAGTGTGATTAAACTGCAAAAAAAAAAAAAAAAAAAAAAAAAGTACATATGAACAATTCCTTTTTGTTATTTTATTTACCCTGTTCATTAAATGGTAAACCAGTCCTGGCATTAGGATTCTGCAGATTAGTTCTAGTACGTGGATACCAAACACATAGGTTATTGTTAGCTTGTGTGGACAATTTCGGAGACCCCATTATTTGTAATTTGAAGCGGTGTGATGGCTTACTTATTGTGCCCTTTAGCTGCAGTTTATTCTAATACCATTTTTGGATAAATAGAATGTTTTGATCGCCTCTTATTCCAATGTTGCGGTTACGCCAAAAATGTATTCTGGCATCTGGACTTTATTTCTCTTTATACAGTTTACTGATCGGATTAATTTATTTTATATTTGGATAGATCTGACATTTTTTAAGTCAGCGATATAAAATATATGGATTTTTTTTTAATTATTTTATTTTTAATGGGGCAAAAGGGGTGTGATTTGAACTTTGCTGGTGAGTGTTAAATGCAACTCTTGGCTTTTCAACTACTCTACTGATAATTATTATCCCCTTTTAGTCTGAAATCTTGTGGTAAGAACCTGGTCGTGGCCAGTTCATGGTGACATGCTGTTCTTTCCACTTCTGAATTATGTCCGAAACAGTGCTCACTGGAAACTTCTGTAGTTTAGAAACTCTTCTGCAACCAATGCCATAAGTATGTTTTACAACAATAAGGTTGTGAAGGTCTTGAGACAGCTCCCTGTTTTTATCCATCATGAGATGTTTCTTGTGTGGCACCTCGGTAATGAGATACCTTTTTAGGCAATCAGTTGAACCAGTTATTCTTCAGTAAGTAGCAGGATTGCTTTCTAATTATTGATAGACTCCGGCTGGTGTAATGACTTTCCATGGCTTTTTGCACCTTTCTTTCTTCTTGTATTCAATACTTTTTCCACATGTCACTTCTAAATATTACAAATCACTAAAGGTATGGACATCTGCAGTTTGATTTCTCTGCCTCAGTGGATTGGATGGGTTGTTACCCACACAATTATATGCATACACATATACACACAATTTTCTCCCAACCCACATAAATGTAAAAAATACATTACACATACTCTACAATGGTGCCATTGAAAAAAGAAAACAATACAACTTTATTCCCCAAAAACAAAAGCCCTCTTAATTGTGATTTAATGTAAAAAATAAAGTAATAGATTCTAAAAACGCAGTGGTATTGCTGTGTCTGAGCAGAGCTAGATGGAACAGATGCAGTTATTCCTTTCAGCTCTTATATAAACCTCTCGCTGAACCCCCTCCCCCACTAAAAGTTTAGATGTTCTCATAGAGAACATTAAAAAACGAAATAAATAAATAAATCAAGTTTCACTTACTTCAGTTTCCTTCCTAAGCTAAACATAGGCTTAAAGGAATCCAACACCCAGAACCACGAGAGGGTTATCTAGAACTCCTGCCCAACTGGCCCAGCATTTACCAGCATACATAACAGATCTTTAGAAAAAGTATTTTTAAAGATCATTTATGTTATACAAATGAGGGCTGCCACAAGTTGTAGGGGCGTTAGTTCCCTGGCTAGTCTGCCCACTTAGTTTGTTATCACAGCCCCTGTGGGTGTGCCATTGTGCTTTACAATGCCCAGCGTTATGGCAACGTATTAGGCTATGTGCCCACGCTGCGGAAAATTTGCGGAATCTGCCGCGATTTTTTCACGGAAATTCCACAGATTTTTCGAAAATCCGCAGTACAGCGAGTCCCCAGCCATTTCTATGGCAATTGGGGAGTGCTGTGACCATGATGCGTTTTTTTCCGCAGTGGAAATAATGCGGATTTCCCTGCGGAAAAATTTGCAGCATGTGAATTATTCCTGCGGATTTCTCCGCAGGGTCCCATACTTACCTGCCTTGATAGCAGACACCGGAGTCACTTCCTCCGATGCAGGGGAGCGCAGCAGAGCCAGGAGCAGGAGGTGGGCAGGGCCTGCACGCTTTCTACCCGTTAGCATTGAGCTCCGTTGACGCCGAGTGTATGCACCCTGGCTTCAAAGACGCTCACTGCCCATAAATCGGAAATAGTCCATACTTCCGGTCATGCGCACTACCAGAAGTCGGGTCTAAGTGTCCCGGCTTAAGAGAGGAGTAGTGCCCATGATTGTAAGTGCGGACGATTTCAGATCATGGGCAGTGAGACTATTTGACGCCAGGGTGCATACACCCAGTGTCAAAGGAGCTCAATGCTAACGGGTTCAAAGCAGTGGCCATGCATGGTGTTTTATCTCGTTACCATGATGCTGGGCATTGTGTAGCATGTTAGCTCATCCACAGGGGTGTTCTAACATGGTAAGTGGGCAGACTAACCAGGGAACTAATGCCCCTGCAACTAGTCACAGCCTTCATTACCATAACAAACAATCTTTAGAAATACTTTTTGTAAAGATCTCTTTATGTATGTTGATAAGTACTGGGAGTGTTAGATAGGGATTCTAGATATGCACCCAGAACTACTTGTGGCTCTGGGTGCACTTGGGACCTCACAGGTTCCTTTTAATTCTCATCATGTGGTGAAAAAAGAATTTTCTTGAAATTACCTGTAGCACTGCTCGCCATACATGCAGGGAACTCTCTTTTTTGGTGACTGTTGGGTGTTTTGGGTTGACGTTGGGCTAAGGCTAATATCATTAGTGACTGAAGGCTTCTGGTTTGAAGTAGACGGACTCCCCGATGGACTATTGTTGTCAGGTGGTGGAATGGAGAGTTTTGGAGTGTAGTCACCATGCTCCACTTCCATCTCCTCTTCTTCATTGTCCTCCACATGACCCTTCTGTAAGCGGACAGGTGTGGCTGCTGTTCTTGTGAAACTATTCGATGTTGTTGGAAGACAGACCTTTAAAAAAAATAAATAAAAAAAAATACTAAAATCAATTATACAGCTCTATGTAATAAATCTGAAAAGTGTAAAGGACCCTTGGTCTGATCTCACAGAAATACTGTAGGACAATTTGTTAAAGATGTTAAAGGAATTTTTCAGCATTGAAACCTCCCCTCCCTCAGCTGCAGTTTGTTTTTTAAAATAAAAATGGGTATAGATTTTTGGTGTGCAGTCAGCTAGTTTTGAAAGGTGCTAGTGAGGGGACTGTGGTCCGGAAACCATATACTAGAAAAAACACTGCACACTTTATTTTTTATTTTTTTTTTAGAAAAATGGGTATGAGAAAAAGTTTTGCTTTGCAAAATTAAGTGAGTTTTACTTCGTAAGGCGACAAAAAAAATATATATATTTGAGGTGTGACGTTACGGCCACTTGTGGCCTTTCTCAAACACAGTCGCTCCACAAAAGAGTCTTTTTCAGTATGGACAGAAAAGTAAAGAGAGAATGGAGTCCCACCAAGTAGGTAGTGTATAGAAATGCTGATAATGTAGTCTGCTGATATTACTATAACAATCGGCAATGTTCTCAATATTGGAGTGGTGATTCCTGCTGGAAAATATCTGCAAGTGCCGTTTTTGGTATCGCGGTGGGTCTGTAGGCTTCAGGGTACCATGACTATAAGGAGTTAATATTTGTCCTGTATGGGAAGATCGTTTGTTTCTATCTGTATTTTGCAGGATGTTATGGTTATAAAGAGTTAATATTGGTTCTATTAAGGTGGCTTTACACACTGCAACATCGCAAACGACATCGCTGTAACGTCACCGGTTTTGTGACGTAATAGCGACCTCCCCAGCGACATTGCAGTGTGTGAAACACATCAGCGACCCGGCCCCTGCTGTGAAGTTGCTGAACGCTACAAATCGTTCAGGACCATTCTTTGGTCCTTTGTTTCCCGCTGTGCAGCACGATCGCTAGAAAGTCTCACTGTGTAAAGGGGACTTAAAACACTGGAAACGAGTGATGTGTCACAATATCTGTCAATTACTATTCTCTGTCAGTCGGACTCTCCCTCTCGGTCTCTATTCTCTCTCTGTCGGTCCGTCACTATCTCTGTCCCTCTCTCACAGTCTGTCGGTCATCTTCCCCTCCTCTCTCATACTCACCGATCCCCGGCGCGGCGCTGCACGGCATTCACACTGCTGCGGCGGCTTTTACTATTTTGAAAAAGCCAGCCGCTGATTAAACAATTTAGTATTCCCTACTTTCCCCGCCCACAGGCGCCTATGATTGGTTGCAGTGAGACACGCCCCCACGCTGAGTGACAGGTGTCTCCTGCACCCAATCACAGCAGCCGGTGGGCGTGTCTATACTGTGCAGGGAAATAAATAATTAAATAATTTAAAAAAATGGCGAGCGGTCCCCCCCCATTTTAATACCAGCCAGATAAAGCCATACGACTGAAAGCTGGTATTCTCAGGATGGGGAGCTCCACGTTATGGGGAGCCCCCCAGCCTAACAATATCAGTCAGCAGCCGCCCAGAATTGCCGCATACATTATATGCGACAGTTCTGGGACTGTACCCGGATCTTCCCGATTTGCCCTGGTGCGTTGGCAAATCGGGGTAATAAGGAGTTATTGGCAGCCCATAGCTGACAATAAGTCCTAGATTAATCACGTCAGGCGTCTCCCCGAGATACCTTCCATGATTAATCTGTAAATTACAGTAAATAAAGACACACAACCGAAAAATCCTTTATTAGAAATAAAAAACACAAACACATTCCCTCATCACCAATTTAATAAGCCCCAAAAAGCCCTCCATGTCCGGCGTAATCCACGGACCTCCAGCGTCGCTTCCAGCTCAGCTGCATGCAGGTGACAGGAGCAGCAGAAGACACCGCCGCTCCTGTCACCTCCACGCAGCTAATGAAGACAGCCGCGCGATCGGCTGAGCTGTCACTGAGGTTACCCGCTGTCACTGGATCCAGCGGTGGATGCGGGTAACCTCAGTGACAGCTCAGCTGATCGCGCTACTCACCGTCGCTCCGGTCAGCTCCACGCAGCAACTGAGGTGAGTAGCGCGATCAGCTGAGCTGTCACTGAGGTTACCCGCGGCCACCGCTGGATCCAGTGACAGCGGGTAACCTCAGTGACAGCTCAGCCGATCGCGCGGCTGTCTTCATTAGCTGCGTGGAGGTGACAGGAGCGGCGGTGTCTTCTGCTGCTCCTGTCACCTGCATGCAGCTGAGCTGGAAGCGACGCTGGAGGTCCGTGGATTACGCCGGACATGGAGGACTTTTTGGGGCTGATTAAATTGGTGATGAGGGAATTTGTTTGTGTTTTTTATTTCTAATAAATGATTTTTTCAGTTGTGTGTGTGTTTATTTACTGTAATTTACAGATTAATCATGGAAGGTTTCTCGTGGAGACGCCTGACATGATTAATCTAGGACTTATTGTCAGCTATGGGCTGCCAATAACTCCTTATTACCCCAATTTGCCAACGCACCAGGGCAAATCGGGAAGAGCTGGGTACAGTCCCAGAACAGTCGCATCTAATGTATGCGGCAATTCTGGGCGGCTGCTGACTGATATTGTTAGGCTGGGGGGCTCCCCATAACGTGGGGCTCCCCATCCTGAGAATACCAGCCTTCAGCCGTATGGCTTTATCTGGCTGGTATTAAAATGGGGGGACTGCACGCAGTTTTTTTTAATTATTTATTTATTTCCCTGCACAGTATAGACCCGCCCACCGGCTGCTGTGATTGGGTGCAGTGAGACACCTGTCACTCAGCGTGGGGGTGTGTCTCACTGCAACCAATCATAGGCGCCTGTGGGCGAGGAAAGTAGGGAATACGAAATTGTTTAATGGGCGGCCGGCTTTTTCAAAATAGTAAAAGCCCCCGCAGCAGTGTGAATGCCGTGCAGCGCCGCGCCGGGGATCGGGGAACGGTGAGTATGAAAGAGGAGGGGAAAATGACCGACAGACTGTGAGAGAGGGACAGAGATGGTGACGGACCGACAGAGAGAGAATAGAGACCGAGAGGGAGAGACCGACTGACAGAGAATAGTGATTGACAGATATTGTGACACATCACTCGTTTCCAGTGTTTGACTAGCTAGGTCGCTCTGCAGGTCCGGATCGCTGTTGCGTCGTTGGCCAGGTTTGCCTGTTTGACAGCTCACCAGAGACTTTGTAGCGATCCCGGTCAGGTTGGGATCGCTGAAAGTCTCAGTGTGTAAAGGGGCCTTGGCAAGCAGGTTATCTCCCATCTGTTAGTTCCAAGATATTATGGCTGTGAAGGGTTAATTTAGGTTTGTACAGCTGAGCAGAGTGTCTCCATCTGAATGGTAGTCACATGGGATTAGCAAATATTGGTGGAGTAGGGTATCTCCATCTGTATGCCACCTTCCCAGGGTCCAGCACTGAGTAACAAACGCTGCTCTTGGTGTCCACTATTGGCTGCAGTGCTGACAACACATCGTTGGCAAAAATGTGACAAGTAATTTATAAATAAAAAAAAAAAAAAAAAAAAGAAGGGGGAAAATGTAGCCACGCATGATGCATTTCTCACCTATAACTCTATTGACAATACTGCAAAAATAAAAATGTCAAAAAGGTATACGAATTTTTAAAAGATCAGATGAGATGGCCCATATATAAGTGCGACTCAATAAAATAGATCAAAAAGTTAATTTCAGTAATTCAATATAAATAGGGAAACATTATATAGAATCACTACACACAGAGTGATCTATTTCTATATATTATATAAAGTCATTACACACAGAGTGATCTATTTCACGTGTTTATTTCTGTTAATGTTGATGATTATGGCTTACAGCCAATGAAAACCCAAAAGTCATTATCTCAGAAAATTAGAATATTATATAAAACAAACTGAAAAAATGATTTTAAGCTCAGAAATGTTGGCGCCTCCTGAAAAGTGTGTACAGTAAATGCATCAATACTTGGTCGGGGTTCCTTTTGCATGAATTACTGCATCAATGCGGCGTGGCATGGAGGCGATCAGCCTGTGGCACTGCTGAGGTGTTATGGAAGCCCAGGTTGCTTTGATAGCAGCCTTCAGCTCGTCTACATTGTTGGGTCCAGGCTGTGGAGTCTGTAAACCAAACCTTCGACAGACTCCGACTCCTCAATTTCTCTTGCTCCGACTCCAACTCCTACATATATTGGTTATAGTTAGGTGAAAAATTTATTGTAATACATGAACATGTGTATGTGAACACAAACTGTAATAAATTGTAAATATGTAATACACTATGTAATATACAGCAGATTACATATATATCGTGTGTGTGTGTATATATATATATATATATATATATATATATATATATATATATATAATTATAAATATGTAATACAATATGTAATTTATTAGTTTGTGTTCTAAAGTTGTATCCAATAAATATATTTTATGTTCTATCCAAATATCTTGATTATTGCATCATAAAAATAATTAAAATGTCTAATGTTCACATTGTACTACAATACATTTTTCACTTAAATATAAGCATTATACTAAATGTTATTACTTAGTAAAATATTCAGCACATTCTGCATTGCACTCCTGTCCCCAATTTATTATATATTTTAGGAGTCGGAGTCGGTGCATTTTATACCGACTCAGACTCCGACTCCACCAAAATGAGCTCAGACTCCACTCTGGTGTCTCTCATTTTCCTCTTGACAATACTACATAGATTCTCTATGGGGTTTAGGTCAGGAGAGTTTGCTGGCCAATCAAGCACAGTGATACTGTGGTTATTAAACCAGGTATTGGTACTTTTGGCAGTGTGGACAGGTGCCAAGTTCTGCTGGAAAATGAAATTTTCATCTCCAACAAGCTTGTCAGCAGAGAGAAGCATGAAGTGTTCTAAAATTTCCTGGTAGACGGCTGCGCTGACTTTAGTCTTGATAAAACACAGTGGACCTACACCAGTAGATGACATGGCTCCCCAAACCATCACTGATTGTGGAAACTTTACACTAGACCTCAAGCAGCTTGGATTGTGGCCTCTACACTCTTCCTCCAGACTCTGGGACCTTGATTTTCAAATGAAAAGAAAACTTACTTTCATCAGAAAACAACACCTTGGACACTGAGCAACAGTCCAGTTATTTTTCTCCTTGTCCCAGGTAAGATGCTTCTGCCATTATCTATTGATCATCAATGGCTTGACACAAGGAATGTGACACTTGTAGCCCATGTCCTGGATACATCTGTGTATAGTGGCTCTTGGAGCACTGACTCCAGCAGTGTCCACTCCTTGCGAATCTCCCCCAAATTTTTCAATGGCCTTTTCTTAACAATCCTATCAATGCTGCGGTTATCCCGGTTGCTTGTGCACCTTTATCTACAACACTTTTTCTTACACTCAACTTTCCATTAATATGCTAGGATACAGCACTCTGAACAGACAGCTTCTATAGCAATGACCTATTGAGGCTTGCCCTCCTTGTGGAGTGTGTCAATGACTGCCATTGACCTGCTCCCTCACAGCGGTCACCTGCCCAATGAGCGTTCTTATCACAGGCTTTCATTCCAGGAGTTTGTCTCCTCTTTCCCGTGCCCATTGCAAATTGCAGCCTGTGTGACTCACCTCATACACGAGGTTCCTCTTTCTCATAGCTTAAAGCAGTTTGTCTACGGAAACGCGGACATAGTTTCCTATGATAGTCAGTAAAAATAGTCATTATCATCGCTGACCACCTGTCCCCCTTCTTTAACATCCTTATACATGTTATGAGACCTATATTTAAAGTTTCAGGCAGTCTTCTATGGATCATACACATTGGTATTAGCTTTAATTGAATTCAATTTCCTTGTGCCCTTCATTAGTTTCTACTGACAGTTCTTTGAGAAAGGCATAGCTTGCCGAAAACGTTCTGCGATACTGTCTGTAAAATACCAATTTTCACTACGGACTATACTACAATAAAAAGATATTTGTTTGAACATAATTCTTTGGAGTGTGCCGGAGTTATTTTCTATTATTAATGGACTGCCATCTGGACATCTGTCAAGTCAGCAGTCTTCCCCTTAATTGTCTAGCCTACTGAACCAGACTAATGGACCATTTTAAACGCTTAGGAAGCCTTTGAATGTGTTTTGTGGTAATTATTCAAATTTTTTGAGATATTGACTTTTGGGTTTTCATTTTCTGTAAGCCATAATCATCAACATTAACAGAAATATACACTTGAAATATATCACTCTGTGTGTAATGACCCTATATAATATATGTGTTTACTTTTTGTATTGAATTACTGAAATAAATTAACTTTTTGATGATATTCTAATTTATTGAGATGCACTTGTATTTGAAAATCACAATGAGTGTAGTGTGTATTGGTTAGCAAAGGGTTAAATATTTTGAACCAAAAAGAAAAATTGTCAATAGCCTAATCTTATACAAACACAAACACCCTCAGCTCCCATGCATGCATAAAACACAGTGTACACTCGTATCTTAGGGGTTAATTTTCCACGCAAAAAGAAATATGTGCAGTTGTCAGACCTTGCAAAAACATAGCCCCCTTCCACTTTGTTAACCATACATCATACAAAAATAAATTTGATATTGCGTTGCGGACAGCACTTTATATGGAGATCACCCCAAACCAACAAATTATTCAAAGGTGAGGCAAACTAAACATATATACTGACGAGCAAAAGGGTAACAATATTTTGAACGTTTGACTTTCAGGCTCCATATTTCACCATCCACTACATCTTCGAACAGGAGACTACCTTTATGTTACAGACAATCATTTTGGCTATCTCATACATAAATTTGACTTGCAGCTATTTAGCATATGATTAGCTAAGCAGATTCCTGTCACGTCACTGGATTGTTACGGTTTTGCTCCTGGTGGTGGAAAAATCTTTTTCTTCTTATATACTACAAATTAAAACCTGTTCTCATATTCCCTAATAGCTCAGAGTTTTATTAGGTTGATTCCCAAGTGAAGGGTCAGTGGTTCGAATCGAGGAGCAGCCATGAAGAAGAATTCCCAAGAAAAGAGAAACAGCATCATCCAGCTCATTGATAGCGGTCTCTTGATCAAGAAAATTGCCAAACTGCATCATGTGAGTGCCATGACATTTGGAAGAATATGAAATGAAGTCCGTCTAGCCGTTCAAAAGCCAAGAGGTGGACGTCCAGGCAAAATATCAAAGTCAAATATAGTTTCAGACCAATTACACCTCTTCATGGTAAGTGCATTTTTTTTATTGGCAGTGGCCATGTTCTGATGAAGAAAAAAAATGATGAGGAAAGGTTTGAGGAACATAAGGAGTTCAAGGTGATATGGCTTCTAAATTCTTCAAATATAAATAAGATCAAATCTTTGGGATGCAACACAATAACAAGTCTTTTACACATGGAGATCCCACTTCGCAAGTTGCAGGAGTAAACTGATACCATCTGGTAGACAGTGAGCCCTCGCGAGCAGGGTCCTCTCCTCCTGTACCTGTCTGTGCCTTGTATTGTTTGATTATTGTGCTTGTCTATGTATACCCTTTTTCACATGTAAAGCGTCATGGAATAAATGGAGCTATAATACATAATAATACCAGTGGTGCCAGAAACGATGAGGCACCTTCAGAGGTCCTGCAGAGTCCATGCCTCAATGGGTCAGAGCTAATTGTGTGAGATGAGGTGGATCTAGACAATATTAGGCAGGTGGTGTTAATGCTCTCCTTGGCATTAGATTTTACTCTACATTATGTGCCAGCATATGAAGTATACTTTATGTACTTGCGGTAAGTTTAATATATATTTGGACTACAGTGAAGTGGTGAAAATCAGAAAGCGCAGCCATCAATCATCTCTCCAGCGTCAGCCCACTGGTAGTTTAATATGTGGTCCGGTGTAATCGCTTGTGCTTCTACATTTCAGCGTCTAGTTTACATTCACACTGTGCATTCCGGCTGGAGAGAACGTGCGGTGCCACAGGGGAAAGCGGCAAAACAGAAAGCAGACCGGCATGGCGCTGGGAACGAACTGGGGCGGCTCAGCAAAATGAGACAATCGTCAATAAAAAAAGAGGAAAAAGAACAAAGAGTCTATTTTCTAACAGCGCATGAAGAGTATATCGGCTGCACAATGAGTGGACCAAAATCAAGCAGGAAAGAGTATACATATCATTATATAGACATTTGCATTTCACTCATTTGCAGAGCTGTACTACCGTGACCTTGTATGTAATGGAATAGCTTCTATATTGTACTGCATGGCATTGACATTTATTAACCCCCCCGATGCCTTTATGTACAGATTATAAGGCTATGTGCCCACGCTACAGGATTTACCGCGGATTTACCGCGGATTTTGCCGCGGATTTACCGCGGATTTGCCGAAAATCTGCAGCAGCAGCACTTCCAAGCCATTTCAATGGCATTTTGGAAATGCTGTGCCCATGCTGCGGATTTTTCCGCGGCGGATTTGCCGCGGATTTTGATGCGGAAAAATCTGCAGCATGTCAATTGTTTGGTGCAGATTTGGTGCGGATTTTTGGCTTTGAATGGGAAAAAAAAAAAAAAAAATCCGCATCAAAATCCGCGGCAAATCCGCGGCAAATCCGCGGGTGCGGATTTGCCGCGAAAGTCGCGGATTTTCAGGCAAAAAAATCCGCAGGGACATTCTAGCGTGGGCACATAGCCTAAGACTTAGACAGGTCTGCGGTCTACACAATGCTGAGTGAATAAGGATCGGAGCCATTACAGTCTGCCATCAATGCAAATTATGTTGAATACAACAGATAACATTTACATTTCCTTCAAGTGATTTTTTGTGGGTTTTTTGTTTTTTTTTAAGCTGTATTATGTGACAGACATATGAATTCCTCCACTATTAGGAAAGCATTAGACTGGGTAACATATAATATTAGAGAAGACACAAAACAAAGGGTAATAATGACTTCAGGGCATTGGGAAATGTTCAAAGGAGCTGAGTAATAGAAATTTCAACCTTTAGCTAGGACACTGTGGTGCAAACAGATTGTGGGATTATACATATATCATCATCATCATCATCATTATTGTGGGAGTCAGACTGGAGGGTTATGGGCTAATTATGGGCCTGGAATAAACATACTACATCCCTTTTGCTTATTTTACACATCTTATACAAATACCTCTCCACCAAGAGAAAAACACTATCCTTCCAAGTGCACCTACGAGTAACTGTAATAAATAGTCCAACCAACAATGGAGCGATGAGACATGACTAGTGATATCAGCCCCACCAGATACCTATTACAGGTGTGTCACGAGTGACAGACAGTCTTTTGGTGGCCGGCGTTTGGCTGTGCAAACTGCTCCCTAATCTTCTATTACAGTGGAACATTGGTTAATGAGAACAATCCGTTCTGGGACTGTGCTTGTTAACCAAGTTACTCGTTCAGCAAAGCAAGATTTCCCATAGGAAATCATTGCAATGCAGACAATTCGTTCCACAACTTGTTAAATGTCCCATCCTAGTCCCCTATTGTGTCATTCCACACATGCACAAACACGTACAAACACGTACAAACACGTACAAACACGTACAAACACGTACAAACACGTACAAACACACAAAAACACACACAAAAACACACACAAAAACACACACAAAAACACACACAAAAACACACACAAACACGCGCACATATTATGCTCACCTTACCTTCCGTTCCATCGCCAGTCCCTGGGACTTGCTGTTCACTAGTACGGGCTGTGTATCGGGTTACCATCACGACGAGGGAGGAACTTCCCAACCCAGAGCGCTGACGTCAAAGGCAGGAGCTGCTTGCCTCTGATTGTCACTGCTACTCAAAGGCAGCGCGCTGGCCAGAGGAAGTTCCTGCTTCGTCGATATGGTTGCCGATGCACAGCCTATACCGGCAAACTACAGGACCCAGGAGGCCGGCGATGTAACAGAAGGTACACATATTATGCTCACCTTACCTTCCATTCCATCGCCGGCCTCCTAGATCTTGTAGTTCACCGCGAGGATTTCTCCCTCGTCGCAATTTACCGGCGAACTACAAGAACCATGAGCCCGGCGATGGAACGGAAGGTAAGGTGAGCATAATACTGTATGTGTCTGCGTGTGTGTTTGTTTGTGCGAACTGCAAGAGTGGGTTAGAGCGCGGTGAATGTACGGAACCGTAAGTGTGTGCGGTGAGTATTTTGCTTGTACAGCAAAGGTTTCTCGTAAACAGAGTTACAAATTTACAAAAAGCTTTGCTTGTTAAAGGAAATTCTTGTTAACTGGGTTACTCGTTAAGCGAGGTTCTACTGTATTTCTACTTTGTTTCCATTCATTTCCCTTTAGGACCCTGTGGAGTTCCTCAGTGTCAGCTGCTTTTCATCAGTACTTCCCTTGTGTCTTTATATGCCTTCAGTTCCTATTACTCAGTGCTGGTGATCGATCATATACTGTTATCAAGTCTCCAGTGCAAGCAGCTGTTTTGCATACATCTGGGAGTATCTTGGTGATTGTGGCAGTTTCTCTCTCTGAGTCTACTGGAGATGAGTTGTTTGCCTAGATACCTGACCCAGGGTCAGCCTAGGGTCAGATATCTAGCTTGGCGCATAGGTGCAGAATCTATCTAGGGCAGTAGGCTGAGTCGGGGTCACCATCTTTCCCTTCCTTAAGGTGGCTTTACACACTGCAACATTGCAAACGACATCGCTGTAACGTCACCGGTTTTGTGACGTTATAGCGACCTCCCCAGCGACATTGCAGTGTGTGAAACACATCAGCGACCTGGCCCCTGCTGTGAAGTTGTGATCGCTACAAATCGTTCAGGACCATTCTTTGGTCCTTTGTTTCCCGCTGTGCAAACTTTTAGTGTGTAAAGGGGACTTTACAGCGACTTTGTTAGCGACTTCTCTTTCAAAAAGCTGCTTTACAACGTCCCCAATGACTAGCTAGGTCGTTCTGCAGGTCCGGATCGCTGTTGCGTCGTTGGCCAGGTTTGCCTGTTTGACAGCTCACCAGAGACTTTGTAGCGATCCCGACCAGGTTGGGATCGCTGGTGGGATCGCTAGAAAGTTTCAGTGTGTAAAGGGGCCTTTTGACACAAGGTTTCCCTTTCCCTTTTGCGTGGTACTTCCCCGTACCTAGTATGACAGTACCATACAATTATGATTAAGAAAAGGCAAATAAGATGTGAGGAAACCACAGTGTGTTGTACTATCTCCTGATAACACTGCTTCTATTGCCCACACATACTGACGCTGCAGCATGAAGGACCTTTTACAGAAGTAATGTAGCTGTGACTCCAGAACTGAGAAGTAATAGTAGAACAATTCCAAAAAGCAGAATGGAATGGTGTGAGTCTTTCGCTCTCTGAAGAAGTATTTCCCTTCTACTCTCCCTGCATCCTTTGCAAAAGACATTTATATGAAGCAACTGTAAAGCGATCAAAACATTATCCATTTTACCACTATTTAATCAAAGACAGTATCAGTAAATTTAGATTAGGGCCCTGCCTCTATTTGCGGTTGTGTGTTTTGTTGTATCAGTTGCTGGTGTTTAGTGCCAAATTCTTATAACGATTCATGAAATTGGAGTAAAGTAAGGCTATGTGCGCACGTTGCGTTTTTTTCCGCAGAAACGCTGCGTTTTGAACTGCAGCGTTATTGCATGCATTCAGCTTCCCCAGCAAAGTCTATGAGAAAGCCGAAAAATCAATGCACACGCTTCGTTTGTAAGTGCAGCGTTTTGGATGCCCAAAATCGCTGCAGAAAAAAAAGCAGCATGTCACTTCTTTTGTGCATTATAGCTACGTTCTCCACCCATTGAAATCAATGATGTGGGTCAGAACGCAACCAAAATGCACTTGGACTGCATTTTTGTTGCATTCCGCATGCTTTTTTGACAAGCAAAACGCAGGTCTTTTCAGTCTCTGTCAATGTCGGTCAATTTCTGTCTGTGGATGTCAGTGAATCTCCCTCTGTCTGTCGGTCGGTATCTTTCTTTGTCAGTTGGTCGCTCTGTCTGTCTCTCTGTCCGTCGGTCAGTCTCTCCCCCTTCTCTCATACTCACTGTTCCCCGATCACCGGCGCGGCACGGCACGGCGTTCACAAAGCTCCGGCGGCTTTTCCTCTTTTGAAAATGCCGGCCTCTCATTATTCAATCTCGTATTCCCTGCTTTCCCCGTCCACTGGCGCCTATGATTGGTTGCAGTCAGACACGCCCCCATGCTGAGTGACAGCTGTCACACTGCAACCAATCACAGCCGCAGGTGGGCGGGTCTATATTGTGCAATAAAATAAATAATTAAAAAAAAAAAAACGACGTGCGGTCCCCCACAATTTTGATACCAGCCAAGATAAAGCCACACGGCTAAAGGCTGGTATTCTCAGGATGGGGAGCCCCCCAGCCTAACAATATCAGCCAGGAGCCATCCAGAATTGCCGCATCCATTAGATGCGAGAGTCCCGGGACTTTACCCACCTCATCCCGAATTGCCCTGGTGCGGTGGCAATCAGGGTAAGAAGGGGTTAATGGCAGCAGCCCATAGCTGCCACTAAGTCCTAGGTTAATCAAGACAGGCGTTTCCCCGAGATACCTTCCATAATTAACCTGTGAGTGAAAGTAAATAAACACATACACCCGAAAAAATCCTTTATTTGGAATAAAAGACAAAAAAACACCCTCTTTCACCACATTATTAAAATCCCCAAATACCCCTCCAGGTCCGGCGTAATCCAGAGGTCCTGTGATGCATCCAGCTCTGCTACATGAAGGTGACAGGAGCGGCAGTAGAACACCGCCGCCCCTGTGAGTTCCACACAGCAACTGAAGTGAATCGCGCTGTCAGCGGGGACGTCACTGAGGTAGTGCCGGGGTGCGTGCAGTGATGATGTGTGCGGTAATGTCGGGATGTGTGCGGGGATGTAGGCAGTGATGTAGGCGGTAATGTTAGGATGTGTGCGGTGATGAGGGCTGTAGTGTCGGGATGTGTGCGGTGATGTAGGCGGTAATGTCGGGATGTGTGCAGGGATGTCGGCGGTAATGTCGGGATGTGTGCGGGGATGTCGGCGGTAATCAAAAATTTCTGGGTAACAGATGGAATACAATATAGTAATTTTAGGCCACTCCAGGACAGTATACATAGAAAGAGAAAGAGGAGTGTTAAGAGGCCAACCATAATATCAATAAATGTCAAAACCATTGCCTTATGATATCAAAGTGAAATATATTTATTACACATAAATTCAGACAATTGGTAAAATTACATGTAATAGAAAGAAGACATGAAAGCAGGAAAAATGGTCCCAGAAAGACATTCCCAAAAGGGAGGGACACTGCCCAGACAGGTTTGTGAATAGAATGGATAAGCAGCACCCTAACATTAAAGTAAGAGGAACAGTTTCCTCATGGAGTATACATAATTACAACAGAGCTGCTTACCCATTATAGTAAAGTGCAAGGTGCTAGGTCAATATCGGGGCAGTAGTCCAGTCAGGGTGGGAGAAGCCCCAAGATGATAATCAGGACGCCACACACAGACAGAGCTGCGGTAGGACAATGAAGTCGGGTGCAGTTCACCAGAGTTCATTCTCATCGCGCGGCTCTGTCTGTGTGTGCTGTCAGCCGGCATGTAGCAGAGCTGAATTGCCGGGGGAACGCACTGTCAAAAATGCATCCAAAACGCATGCAAAACGCATGGAAAAAAGCATCCAAAATGCATGCGTTGTGGATGCATTTTATTTTATAAACGTAGTGTCCAGTCTGCCAGAGTGTGCGTTCTTTTCTGCACTGCAGAGAACGCAATGTGCGCACATAGCCTAAAAAATGTTCTGCTGTCTACTGTTTTTATGACTTTTTGCCGACATAAATTGCACGTTTCGGAAAAATAGAGCAAAAAATGCAGCAAAATGCTGGTATACTCAAACATACAATAATAATGGAAAAAAATAAATACATTAAAAAAAACACAACAAAAAGTTAACAGTTTTATCAAGAAAGATATTATATATATATATATATATATATATATATATATATATATATATATATATATATATATATATATATATATATATATATATATATATATATATATATTATACAAGATACTATATAAGATTTTTTTAAAAAAAAAAAAAAATGTTAGAGGTCAGAGCCTTACCTCGGGCTCTTTCTTCCTGAGGATTTCCTCATCCTTTGCTTTAGGGGAAGGTGATGTTTGAGTCTTCGGGATTCTAGTCCTCCTTTTTTTCACTTAAATTGAAGATAAATACTCGTCAGAACAGAGCAAGTATCATTAGATTGGAAAATTTTAAACTTGCACTTCAATATAAGGAATTTTGGGAATAACAAATACAAAAAAGGAAATGTCAAGGAAATATACTTAAGCAGTAATTACAACTTTGACAATAGATACCCATCATCGATGAAAGTTACGTACGCAGCACATGTAAACCCAGAAACTGGTTCCACTAACCAATATGTGGTGTAAATCCTAACCAAATGGGTTAATGTCATGTGAAAATAATAAACAATTTCTAGATGTCCATTAGAAAATTCCCTTTTTTTTTCTTGCAATAGAAGGTTTACCGTTATTTTTATCACATTAATGTTTAATAACTAGGAATGATCGAATACCTCAAATATTCGGCTGTGCGAATATTTGCCGAATAGGTCGCCGGTATTTGACTATTCGTGAATATTCGATGCGCAATGTAAGTCTATGGGAAACCCGAACAACAACTATTCGGAACTATTTGGGCTTCCCATAGACCTACATTGTGCATCGAATATTCGCATAGCGGCGACCTATTCGTCAGATATTCGCGAAGCCGAATATTTGAAGTATTCGATCATCCCTATTAATAATATACAGATGACTTTGCATTTTAAAAGATATTGTACCTATTTTTGTATGCAGCCACTAAAGCAATGCTCCAGTGGGGGGTGGGGGGGTTTCACCGCTGGAGTGGTGCTTTAAATTTAAGTCACCAGGCCCCAGTCTTATGTTTACCCTCTGACGGCATCATCCTTTTTCAGAGATGCTCAGGTCCCTTGATGCCATCTTGAACTCATAACTTTTAATTGGCCAGAAGTCAGAAGTGATGTCACAAGCTCTCAATGCAAATCTATAAGAGCAAGAACGAGGCCCTCATAGACTTGTATGGAGTTGTGACCTCAAACGCGCTCCATGAAACACTGGAGCTGCCGGCAGGTGCAACACTGGAAACAGATGAAGATGATGGCAGGTGAGTATAAGACAGGGCATGGGACTTACACTTAAAGTACCACTCTAGCGGTGAAATAAAAAAAAAAAAAAAAAAGCCGGAGTGGTGCGTTAAGCAGATGTGTATGTCCACATGAGTACAGTGTGTAATACTACCCTTACACCTTAGATATCTGTCAGATGAACAAGTGTCCAGCCTAAAGCGCTCGCTCTTGAATATTTAAAAAAGTTTTCCCTTGAACAAAGTTAATTTTAATGAATAGATTTTGGAATAATTATTTCCACAACTGGATGTGTTTAAAAAAAAACAAAAAAACAAAAACAAAACATTGTTCCTGTACTCAGATAATCTTATATATGTGCCCCTGCTATGTACTGTGTAATGGCCGTGTATGACCGTATGGGGAAATGATCATACCACACCTCCTGGGCAGGGGAGGAAGTTAACCCTAGAACGCGCAACCATGGAAATCTGCAATAGAAAACAAGTAACCTAGCAGGCCTGCGAGGCCCCAGGTATGCGTTCTAGGGTTAAAAAAGAAGTAGGCAGACATTATAACACAGGATCGCAAATAATTCTTCGAGGTAAAACATTAAACAAAACAAAAAATAATAAACAACAACAGGCAGGAAAATGTTTTACCTCACAGAGAGTATCAACTATAATCCCATGCTGTCCTATCTTTATACTCTTTTGCATCCTCCTCTGCCCAGGCCCGGAGATGTGGTATGATCAGTCCTGTCCTTGTACGGTCAGACACTGCCATTACACAGTACACATCAGGGACACATATATAAGATCTCAGTAGAGGAACATTTTTTTTTTTTTTTTAAACACATCTTATTGTGAAAATTATTATCCCAAGATCTATTGATTAAAATCAACGTTAAAATTAACTTATTGGAAAACCCCTTTGATACACAGAAAGCATTTGTGAACGTTCATGTGTTTTCAATAGGGAGAGTGGAGTAAACTTCTTTCAGAGGAATCTAACCTAGCGGAAATACAAAAGGATGTGGTACTTAAATTCAAAGTGCGCAATCCTCATCTCCCCCATCATCATTTGTTTAGAGTCGGTAGGCCTCCACACACCTTAGACTGCTGATCGTTCTTACCAAAATTGGAGGTGCTTGGACAACTTTAATGCATAAGAAGTCTAATCTCAAATTAATAAGGAGAGAAATGCAAGGAATTACAAATAACTGCAGGATTAGACTACACTAAGGGGTGAATTTATCTAAATCACCTGATTTTTAGACAGTGCAAACTTTGACAGATGTTAAGACTGCACAGTCTAAGTGGTTCATGCTGCTTGATAACTTCACATTGTAAGACTGTCAAGTCTAAAGCGAGCTTTACACGCTGCGATATCGGTACAGATCTCGCTAGCGAGCGTACCCACCCCCGTCAGTTGTGCGTGACGGGCAAATCGCTGCCCATGGTGCACAACATCACTAATACCAGTCACACGGACTTGCCTTCCCTGCAATGCCGCTGTGGCCGGCGAACCGTCTCCTTTCTAAGGGTGCGGTTCGTGCGGCGTCACAGCGACGTCACACGGCAGCCGTCCAATAGCAGAGGAGGGGCGGAGATGAGCGGCTGGAACATGCCGCCCACCTTCTTCTATCCTCATTGCCGGTGGACGCAGGTAAGGAGATGTTCGTCGTTCCTGTGGTGTCACACACAGCGATGTGTGCTGCCGCAAAAACGAAGAACAACATCGTACCTGCAGCAGCAACGATATTTGGGAAAGGAGCGACGTGTCAACGAGCAACGATTTTTCAAGTTTTTACACTCGTTGATCTTCGTTCCTTGGTGTCACACGCTGCGATGTCGCTAACGGCGCCGGATGTGCGTCACTAACGACGTGATCCCGACGATATATCGTTAGTGATGTCGCGGCGTGTAAAGCACCCTTGAGTTTACACCACTTAGTTATGTATGCCACAATTTTGTCTTATTTTTTTTTGTCAAGCCATTCCTCCTGTTGAACTAGATGTAAAGCGTCTAAAACACAAATATGGTGCATGTCATGAAAGACACACAAGCAAATTTATCAAACAAAATACGCCAGTTAAGAGTTTGCTTGCAGCCATGACCGCACAGGAGCTGTATATACAAAATGGTATTATATTTTTTAAGCAATCAGAGCAATAAAGTAAATGCATTTCAAAAGTGTAATAAGAATGTAATGTGAAAGCCGATATGATAGTGCAGCCGATGTACATTCATCAAGAAGCGGCATTGTTCCTCTTCTTCACAGAAGCAATAAATCTGACTGAAACATGATTTTAAATCTTTGAAGTAATTATTAAATCTACATCAGAATATTGGTGGGAAAATTTTTTTTTGAAGCATGCCTGTTTTGTACCAAAGTATGCAAGGTTTTAATTTTTTTCTGGTAATTAAGATGGGTAGGACTTAGCTGGAGGGCATTTCTCCCTACAGCAAAGCACCTTTACTGTACACTCGAAATTGGTGTAAATTTTAGTGCAAATTTACTTCAGCTTTCGACTGTTGTACATTTGCCTTGCAGTATAAGTAAAAAATTAAAACAAATTCAGTCATGTCCAAAAATTTTAAGACTGACAAATTATGATTTTGAAAATATTCGCTACTTCCAAGTTTTACATCTTTAGTCCGATGATTCTATGGTTAATGAAGAACAAGTATAAGAATTTCTTAAGTTTTTAAAAATTTATTGACAAATACTATATTTATAGTTCGCCCTTATTTTTCAAAGCTTCTACAATTCATCTTGGTTATTCCTAACTAATGGCAAACTATTCTTACCTAATTACAGCTTGGAGTTTATCACAATTTTTGTGGTTTTGTTTGTCCATCTGCTTCTCGAGGAGTGACCACAGGTTCTCAATGGGATTAAGATTTGGGGAGCTTCCTGACCATGGACTCACAAATGTCAATGTTTTGTTGACCGAGCCACTCAGTTATCACTGCTGCCTTGTGACATGGTCTCCATCGTGTTTGAAAACACACTGTCCATCACCTACTGTAATTACCCCTGGATCAATGGGAGAAGTTATCATGGCCATTTAGAGTCCAATCTTTATTCTGTTCTGAGGCAAAATTGGGAGTGAGCCCACTCCACTGGATGAGACGTAACGCCACCCAAGAATGGAATGGTCTCAGGAGATTTCTTTACTGTTAGCATGAAACCGGAGTCTTAGGCGGGCTTTGCACATTACGACATCGCAAGCAGATGCTGCGATGTCGAGTGCGGTAGTCCCCGCCCCCGTCGCAGGTACGATATCTTGTGATAGCTGGCATAGCGAACATTATCGCTACGCCAGCTTCACATGCACTCACCTACCCTGCGACCGTCGACCCGCCTCCTTCCTAAGGGGGCGGGTCGTGCGGCGTCATAGCGACGTCACACTGCAGGCGGCCAATAGCGGCGGAGGGGCAGAGATGAGCAGGACGTAAACATCCCGCCCACCTCCGTCCTTCCGTATAGCCGCCGGCGGCAGATAAGGTGATGTTCTTCGCTCCTGCGGCTTCACACACAGCGATGTGTGCTGCCGCAGGAACGAGAAACAACATCAGACCTGTCGCGGCACCGGCATTATGGAAATGTCGGAGAATACACCGATGATACGATAACGACGCTTTTGCGCTCGTTCATCGTATCATCTAGGATTTACACACTACGATGTCGAAAGTGACGCCGGATGTGCGTCACTTTCGTTTTGACCCCGACATCGCACGTGGGATGTTGCAACATGCAAAGCCGCCCATAGTATTGCTCAGCTTTTCTTCTCCAGATCATTTTTTCAAAGGGCACAAACAATATAAAAAGGGAGCTTCATCAGGGTAAATAGCTTTATACAGTCCTCTGCAGTTCAAACCTTTGACATTTTGTAGAAAATATGTCTGTTCTTCAGGTTTTCCTTGGAGAGAAGTGGCTTTTTTGTTGCATTTCTTGAAACCAGGCCAAATTCTAAAAGCTTTCACCTCACTGTATGCAAATGCCCTGACACCTGAATGCTACCATTCCTGAGCAAGCTCTGCACTGGTGTTGAACTCATCCAGCAAGCTCTGCACTGGTGTTGAACTCATCCCATAGTTGAATCCTATTTATAATAATAATAAAATATTTATTCATTTATATAGCGCTATTAATTCCACATGCTTTACATACATTGGAAATACTGTCCCCATTGGGGCTCACAATCTAGAGTCACTCGGAGGAAACCCAAGCAAACACGGGGAAAACATATAAACTAGGAGACGATCCTGGCACTTCCTGGACTTGTTTAGGAAAACTGAAAACTTCTTCCTAGCAATTGAAGTTTTTGACAATGTAATAAATTGTGAGTTTAGTTGCAATCATTCAAACAGCAGTGTCAATGCCTGTACAGTCCTTTTAATGCAAATCCATGAGCACTGCACGGATTTCCTTGGAGGTTACTATGGTTGAAGGGTCTTCTCACATTTTAAGGGTGCCTTCTCCCAACAGCAAATTTAAGAGCTCTCCATAGGTGTGAGATTTACATCTGGACTCATTGCTGGCCACTCATTGCTGGCCTCTCCAGTGCTTAGTTTCAATCAATTTCTGGCTGCTTCTTGAAGTAAGGCAGCACGGTGGCTCAGTGGTTAGCACTGCAGTCTTGCAGCGCTGGGGTCCTGGGTTCACATTCCACCAAAGACACCATCTGCAAGGAGTTTGTATGTTCTCCCTGTGTTTGCGTGGGTTTCTTTCCACACTCTAACAACATACTGATAGGGAACCTAGATTGTGAGCCCCAATGGGGACAGTATTGCCATTGTATGTAAAGCGCTGTAGAATTAACAGCGCTATATAAATGAAATATTATTATAAAGTATGTTTAGAAAAGCTAAGCCATTAAATGCAGTAATGGATTTATAATTGCTATCTATTAGTAAGTGCCACAAAATCATGTCCACAACATATTTGTTAAGGTAACACTACTAACCCCTTTAGGCCTTATCCACAGAGCGAGAAAATTGGTGCGAGTGGAGTGCGATAAAACATCGCATTCCCCTCGGACCAATTCTAGCCTGTGTGTCAGCGCACATGAGCGATTATTTTCTCAGCCCTAATCTGACCAAGAATACAATCGCAGCATGCTGCAACTGTAATGTGAGACTCTTTTCTCTCGCACCCATTCAAGTGAATGGGGAGAGAGAAAAATCGCAATGCACTCGTGGTACACCGGTGTACCGTGCGTGCAGAGCGAGAATTGCAATAGACGGCTATGGAGGACGGGGGAGAGAAATCCCTCCCTCCCCTACTCCGTGCCGGCCCGCCCGACGCAGCGCTGGTCCGCCCCTCTGCATCGCCGGCCCACCCCCCACAGCGGAGGTCCACTCGCAGGGTCGGACCTCAGTCGCAGGCACACTCGCATCATACTTGGCTCCTGCTGTGCTGCCAGCGTGAGCCGAGAGTCATGCGAGCATTGCAGTAGTACCCCGTGTGGCCACGACCTTAATGTGTTTATAACTAGATGTGCTCACATCATTGACGTGTGAGGCCATGTCTTCCTTTAGGTGTTTAAAATTGACATCTGGTAATGTGGAATAGAAATCTTGTGAACTGATCCTATAGGCAGATATGCAGCTCTGGAGATCTCTCCTGAGTCAGCAGACGACCCAGTTTAGGTTTTTTTCTTTTTTAATTCAAGATGACAGGAGTTTTATTACTGATCCTGTATTGAATATAGAGCGGTATTATGGTACTTGTTTCTCCAACATCTTTCAATGCAGAGAAGGAGACCTCTGTTTTTCAGGTTTTATTTTGGTTATAGCAGATTTTTTTCTCAATTATTTGAATATTCCCCTTCCATAGTTGGATTAGGAGTGAAGAGCCAGCCTTACTACATTGCCTCTATATCTCCACGTATTGATCAGTGCTTCCAAAAACTCATTTTTCTTTCTTTCCTTTGTATTTCTAATAAATTATAGAACTTGTCTTAACACGGTACAGCAATTTTCAGCAAATTAAATGCCATTCATCATTGTAGCAATTGTGTAGCAAGAGTGCTCCGCAAGTAATATTTTCTTTTTACTTCTGTTTATTTTATCCATTTATCTTCATTAGGAATTAGGCTGAGCACATATAAAAAAATCGTTACTAGTGATGGGCGGACTCGCAGATAACCGGGACCGGCGTACCTAACCGAATTAAAGAAAAAATACAGCTCCGCCCTGGAAGTGATCCCAGAATAATGAGGAGCGCGTTTCGAAATACTCGGATTTGCGATACTCATAACGAGTACTGTTTAATACTCGCGTTTGCATTCTCAATAGCGTGTGCAATGCAAGTCAATAGGGAATACTCGCAATGTAACAAGTAACCCGAATGCTGTACTATTCGCATGAATAGTACGGCTTTTGGGTTACTCGTTACATTGAGAGTATTACCAGTGACTTTAATTGCACACACTATTCGGAATGTATATACAAGTATTAGCCAATATGCGTTACGAGTGTCACAAATCCGAGTGTTTCGAAACTCGCCCATCATTATCCCAGATATCTGACCGGGTGCCGGTCCTAATATAAGTCTATGGGGACCAGACTCCGGCAATTAAAATTGGTGGTAGAAGGGATAGGAGGATTAGAGAAAACGGGCTGTACTTAGAGTCTCCAGCGAAGCATCGCACATTTCTCCTAGCAGGGATCTCTTAAGTTGCGTCAAATAGTTCCGCACAATACCCTGCTCCTACTACCAATCATTCTGTGCTGCACTCTTTAATTAGTAAGCACTTCTGGCATTTTTTTTTAGTACTATTAAAGGAGTCCATAAAAAGTTATTTGCAAAATATCCTAGGGAAATGTGCACTCCAAAAGTCAAATGGCAAGTTACTCTACCAAGCCCTGTGATGCCAAATAGTACTGTAAATTCACATTCAGGAGAAATTGTGTAACACATTATGGTGCCTGTTTTATTCTCCTTGTGAAAATTGAAAATCTGGGGTTAAAAACATTTTGCTGATAAAAATGTGACCTTTTTCTTCACTATCCAATGGTATAACATTTTTTGACAGCAGTGGTGTCAATATCTTTACTTGCACCCCTGGGTGACTTCATTGAGGGGTGTAGTTTGTAAAATGAGGTCACTTGTGGGGGATTTCTTTTGCTCTGGCACCTCAAGGTATCCAACAATGTAACATGGCACCCGCAAAGCATTGAAGCAAATTCTTAACTCCAATATGGCACTCCTCTTCTGAGCTTTGCACTGTACCTCAAAAACTAGTTACCCATTACATGGAGAGTGTTGGCACACGAGAAAATTTACAAAAAACTGTGTAATCCATTTTTTTTTTTACAAGCTCTTATTAAAATGTAAAACTTGGAGCTAAACCATATTTTAGTGCAAAATATTTAGTTATTCTTTCTCCACCATCCAATGGCATAAAATTAAGTAGCACAACTGTGGTGTCAATATGCTCACTGCACCCCTAGATGAATTCATTAAGTGGGGTAGTTTGTAAGATGGGGTTACTTATTGCGGGGGGAGGGAGGGTCTGCTTTTCTGGCATGTCAGGGGCTCTGCCAATGTGACATGGCATCCCAAACTATTCCAACAAAATCTGAACTCTAATATGGCACTCCTTCTCCTCTGTGCTTTGCACTGCGCCTCAAAAGTAGTTTTCGACCACATTTGGGGCGTTGGCGAGCTCAAGAGAAATTGTGTAAGAAATTGGACAGTCCAGTTTCTCTAATTACTGTTTTTTTGAAAATTAAAACTTTGGGGCCAAAACAACATTTTGGTGGGAAAAAAAGGTAACTTTATTTTAACAGCCCAATATACAATTCCATGAATAATCTGAGCGTTAAAATTGTGTACTACACCCCTAGATGAATTCCTTGAGAGGTGTAATTTCCAGAATGGGTGCACTTGCGGCGGTTTTTGCTCTTTTGTCATGTCAAGGGAAATGTGACGTGGTGTCTGCAATCTATTCCAGCCAATTTTGCACTCCAAAATTCAAATGTGCTGCTACTCTTCCGAGCTCTGCGCCCAAACAGTAGTTTTCCACTACTTATTGGATATCAGTGTACTCAGTAGAAATTGCACAACAATTTTACGATCCATTTTCTCCTTTTACCGTATAGAAAAAAAACTTGAGGGCTAAGACATAATTTTTGTGGGATAAAAGTTAATTTTTATTTTATTCCCTTCTACATTGCTTTAGTACCAATGAAGCACCTAAAGAGTTAATAAACTTCTTAAAATGTGGTGTTGAGCATTTTGAGGGGTTCAATTTTAAAATGGTGTCACTTTTTGGTATTTTCTGTCCCCTTAAACCCCTCAAAGTCACTTCAAATGTGATGTGGTCCCTAAATAAAAATTGGTTTTGCAAATTTTGCTGGAAAAATTATAAAAAAATTGCTGATAAACTTTTAACCTTTCTAACTTTTTAAGAAAAAATTGCTTTAAAAATGGTGGTAATTTAAAAGTAGACAAATGGTAAATTGTATTTATTAAATGATTTTGTGTAATATAATTATCTGGTTTAATGGCATAGAAGTTCAAAACTTTTTTTGCAAATTTTCTTTATTTTCATAAATAAATGCAAATCATATCAATTAAAATTTACTGGGAAATATTGATTAAAAAAAAAAAAAGACAGCTTCCACCGCTTTTTATCTCTACTGGCTAACACGGTACAAAGATATATTTTACCTATGGGAAATATTGAAGAGTTCCCAAGTTATTTTGTGAGAAATTGACAAAGGACAGAATTGCAAAATTTGGCTTAGTTAGAAAGGTGAAAACAAGCTTGGGGGTGAAGTAGTTGAAATAGAATTTGATCCAAAAGAGGAATATTAACTTCAGAAAATGGGGGGGAAAAAAAAAATTTGGGTTAAATTTATGTAAAACTTTTACACTACAGTGATATTTAATCTTCATAATAGTATGACATTTAAGTATTAATGGGGATTTCATCATCTCAAACAATTTATTGAAGAAAAAAAAACAAAAAACAAACACGACTGTTGGTATAACACCCACCCCCCCACCAAAAAAAATGTCAAGGTCTCAACTTGTCATGTGGCCTTGAGCATCAGTTATAGCTGGGTAACTACATCTGCTGAGGCATGGCATCCCACTCTTTTTAAAGGGCGGCCCATTGGGGTTCTAGGGTACAGAGTTACGAGCCTCTACACGGCGACTCAGCTGATGCCTTAAATTTTCTATGGAATTTAGGTCTGGAGAAAGTGCAGGCGGCTCCATTTGAGGTGCCCTAGTCTCCATTAGCCGTTCTCTAATGAAGCGACCTCGATGAGCTGGAGTATTGTCGTTTATGAAGATGAAATTAGGCCTGTGTTGCTCATGCAGAGGCACAATGACTGGATTAATTATGTTGCTCCAGTAGCAGGAGCTTATCACTGTACCAATCATAAAGTGTAGGACATGTTTGTATTGACTTGATACGCCTGCCCACACTACCACCACCAAAGGCTCGTCTGGTGACAACAGTGGTTGATGCACAGTGCACTCCTTGACATCTCCTACATTGTCGGCAGCCATCAACTCTGTTCAGCGTGAATCAACTTTCATCATGGAACAACACTGAGGCCCACTAGTCCCTCATCCAGCAAGACGATGATGCCTATGCCTCGTGGTATGATCATGTAACCTTGAAGGTTATCTAGTACCATGCTCATGCAAACCGTTTTGAATGGTCTGACGTGACACTTGGATGCCTCTCACCTCGCTTAAATTTGCTTGGAGTTGTGTGGCATTCATCATCCAGTTCCGAAGGATATTGTTCACAATGAAGCAGTCATCAGTGTGGGATGTGACAAAAGGACGTCCACTTCTATGCCTCTATGTGACTCTTCCAGTCTCTCTGCATCTCAGTTGCAACCTGCTGATGACACTCTGACACTCTAAGCTCAGTGACTAGGGCTAAGCAGATCCGGACTGTAAAAGTTCGGATCCGTGTGGTTTCAGTACTACCTGTGTGCCGCACCCGGGCGCAGGATTCCGGGTGCATGATCCGGCAATTAATATAAAAAAAAAAAAAAAAAAAAAAAGAAGAAGAAGAAAGAAATGAGCGTTTCATACTTACCAAGACTTGGTGTCATGGCGGCACACTGCTTCGGGTTCGCGCATTCAATTCCTGTACTGTCCATCGCATACACACAGCTTTCCGTGTTTTCCCCGCCCACTGGCCGTCCTCTCATCTGTGATTGGTTCCAGGCTGACGAGCCCCCAGCCTGTGACAGCTCTGCCTGCAGTCCTAGCTTATCGCGGCTCAGTAATAGGCTGCACTCAGAGCTGGCAGTCATGCTCTATAGCTGCTCACTCTGACATGTAGCAGAGCTGGATGTGTCGTCGTTGGCTCTCGTGTGGATTACGCCGGAGCTGAAGGGCTGTGTTGAAGGTTAATAAAGTGGTGAAGGAGGGCGCATTGTGTACTTTATTCCAAATAAAGGATGCAGTTTTTCTTAGGCTGGTCACACTTGCGAGGGACTCCCATGAGTCTGACATAGCAGCACAGCCGCACTCTTCTGACAGGAGCGTGCATGTGTTTCTAGGTACGAGCATGTTCAGACAGCGGCAGGTTGTGCCAGGTGATGTCATGGCAGACCCGCACAAGTCTGACATCGCATCACCCGCACACTTCTGACAGTGTGACCGGCAGACACTTGCACTGCTTTCCCCGCCCACCGACCATCCGCTCGTCTGTGATTGATTCCAGGCTGACGCGTCCCCAGCCTGTCACAGTCTCTGCTGCAGTATCGCGGCTCAGTAATATGCTACACTCAGAGCTGCTCGCTCTGACATGTAGTAGAGCTGGATGTGTCGTCGAGGGACGTCGTGTTGATTAGACCAGAGCTGGAGGGCTGTATTGGGAGTTAATAAAGTGGTGAAGGAGGGTGCGTGTTTTGTACTTTATTTGGAATGAAGGATTTTTGTGTGTGTGTGTGTATGTGTGTGTGTGTGTGTGTGTGTGTGTGTGTGTGTGTGTGTGTGTGTGTGCCACCACACCAGGATTGTCACATCTAATACATGCGGCAATACCGGGTGGCTGCGGGCTAAGAATATACCAGCCCCCAGCCGGCATTATCATGGCTAGGGATGAAAATTAGGGGGGGAACGCGCGTCATTTTTTTTTTTAATTATTTAAATTAAAAAAAAAGCCGGAGTCACACTTGCAAGGGATACACTGCTTTCCTCGCCCACCGGCCGTCCTGCCGCCTGTGATTGGTTGCAGTCAGCTGACACACTGACACTCACAGTGGGGGCGCGTCTAACTGCAACCAATGACACGCGCCGGTGGGCGGGTAAAACAATGAATATTGAATAGTCGGCTCCGGAAGGTAAAAGCGTGACCCGGAAGGATTGTGCCGCCATGACATCGCCTCTGTGAGTATACCGCGCGGTCCTGCCCCCATATCCCCTCCACAGATGTTTTTAATCTCCGGATTCTGGTCCATATCGACTTATATGGGCACCGGATTCTAGAGCGGATCGGACTCTTTAAAATCTAGCTGCAGTCCGCCGGTCCCATTTTTTGGCGTATCCGCTCAGCCCCATCAGTGACCACTTGTGTCTGAGAACATCCTGCTTGAAGCCTCACAACAGCGCGGTACTAATGATCAATTGTAAGGCGTCGTCTAGGTCTCATGATGTCAAAATGTGAACAACATGATAAGGAGGACTGTTTCAATACCAATTCTAATTAAACCGCCAAAATTATAGGGTGATTCATGGAACCAACTCCTGTTTTGAATTTTGCCATTAAAGGAAACCAACCAGCAGGATTTTCATATTTAAAGTTAAGCCTGTGCTATACTGGCATTAGGATTTTGAATGTAAGCATACCTTTCGTTTCAGAGATTGGATGTTTTATTTCAGAAATATGTGCAAGTAAAGTTCCAGCAATGCACTGTTATTTGATTGACAGGTGTAACAGTGTCAGGAATTTGTGGGTCAGGTCCTGCTATATATTCGCACCCCTGTCTGCGTGCCTGGCCTTAGTTCCTTTCATCACAGATGTTAATTCCGAAACAGGCACACAGACAGAGGTGAGAATAGATAGCAAGACCCGACCCAAATATTCCTTTCCTGTTGCATCTGTCAATCAAATTGCAGGGCATTGCTGGAATTTTACTTGCACATAAATATAAAAAAAAACGAAAAAAAAAAACCCACAACATTCTGAACAAAAGGTATGCCTAGATTTAGCATCCTAGCGCCAGTATAGCACTTGCTTTACTTTATGTATGAAAATCCTGCTCATTGGTTCTCTTTAAGCACCTTCTTCAACAACAGAAAGTTGTGCAAAAAGTACTGAAATATTGAACAATTGGACATGTGCATACAAAACGATAGAGAAGGTCACAATTACGTTCACCTGAAAAGGTTAGAGGGCATTTTAGGATCATCCTGAAATTTCACCTGAAAGCCAAATATCACTAACTTTTTGTGAATAGTGAACCGTGCAAAGCTTTTATAATAATATCTATGATTTGCTTTGACTGCCAAGTTGAACTGCAATGTCAGAAACAGCAGATAGATGAGACTAGCATGCTAACTTGTAGTTTAAAAGATTTTTTTTTTTTTCTTCAAAAACCTTTGCGCCATGGGAACACTCAGTTACCATTTTTTTAATAGCTAATGATTTACCCAAATCATTCACATGAATGAGTATTGTGTTTCACTATTACCAGATGAGCAACAGTCCTGATGCTTTTTGGAAAATCCAATATTCCAGTGAATTCCTTCTCAGGTTGTAGGCATAGGACTTTTTATGAATGCGGAGTACACGAAATACGTATACGAGCAAAGTGTAATATAATAAGAAAAGCATCTGAGGATCGTGCGATCACCGATCCAAAATAAGAAGCTGTATGTCTTCCTCGTGACCAGAGAGCGGGTCATGCGTGCACCATGTGGATTACCAGATCATTAAATATTAATTATTTTATTTCCTGGACAAACATTTCCTTAGATACACAGCCATCAAAAGCCAGGTTGGCTGATTCCCGACGCCCACTCTCTTCTCATGATAGAACTGATCAGTTATTGTCTTGTGAAACTTTTTGTATGGGGAATTATCATTACATATTAGGATAAGTTCACATTTCCGTTGTTTTGTATCAGTCACATGCGTCGCTTGACGCATGTGACTGATGCGCTGTACAACACTGTACAACGGATGACAAAGAACAGAATTCTTTGTCGAACTCCGTTGTGTGCGGGGGGCGGAGCGCGAGGGGGGGAGTTCGGGGGGAGTGGAGCCGAACGGGGCCGTGGCACTGAGGACGTCAGTGCCGCAGGGACTGTAGGACAGGTGAGTGAGTGAGTGAGTGAGTGAGTGAGTGTGTGTGTGTGTGTGTGTGTGTGTGTGTGTGTAGTGCGGGAGGGGGCGGGGCCGAGCGGGGAAGTGTCGGCCTCCCTGCACACGTAACTAGACTAAATATCGGGTAACAGCATAGCACCCGATGTTTACCTTTGTTACCCGATATTTACCTTGGTAACGGGCGTACACTGCTTAGCACTGGCTCCTTGCACCGTAACCAGGGTAAATATCGGGTAACCAACCAAAGCTGGTTACGTGTGCAGGGAGCCAGAGAGCATGCGCAGCGAAATCCGCCGGATCGCGCTGCTCAAAAAACGTTACAGGCTGCGTTACTCCCGCCCGGCGGTCAGTCGCTCCACGACTGATCAGTCGGGCGGAGGGTCCAACGCAGCATCATCAGTCACAATCCGCTGCTCATACAAGTCTATGGGAACAACGGAATCCGCTAAACGGATTCCGTTGTTTACCAGAGCAGCGGATTATGACTGATACATTTTAGCGGAAATGTGAACTTAGCCTTAGGCTAAGTTCACACTTCCGTTGTTTTCAATCCGTCAGGTCTGTCAGCAATGGATCAGTTGTTTTTTAGATGTCAACTGATGCAACTGATGTGTTTTTCACAGGATTCCTTTCACAGGAATCCTGTGAAAAAACGGATCAGTTGCGTCCGTTACATCCGCTGTGCGTCCGTTTTTTGACGGATCAGTCATGATCCGTTTGTGTTTGGGACAGCCCAGTGGGCGTGCCAAACATGCTGGGCATGCTCAGTAGAGCATAACGGAATCCCGCACCAGACGGATTACGACGGAATCCAGCACAATAGACATACATTGCAAGTGTGACGGATGGCGACGGATTCCTGCGCGGTGCGTTGTTTTCGACGGCCGGAAAAACGTTACATTCTGCGTTGCTCCCCGCCCGGCGGTCAGTCAAAAAACGACGGACCGCCACGCAGCGGACAACGCAGGGTCATCAGTCGCAATCCGCCACTAATGCAAGTCTATGGGACACAACGGAATCCGCTAAACGGATTCCGTTTTTTACCATAGCAGCGGATTTCGACTGATACATTTTAGCGGAAATGTGAACTTAGCCTTAAACATAGTTACAATATTTGCTACAAAACTAATCAAATAAAGTTAGGGACCATCCTGATTATGTACACCTTATCCCGGTAAGATAGCTTTTACGCTTTGTGTGATCAAAATAGCCTCAAACAAGTACCCTATGGGTGGTGAAATTGAAAAACAATTTCACCTTTTTTTTTTTTTTTAACTACCGTATTTTTCGGACCATAAGACGCACTTTTTTTTCCCCAAATGTTGGGGGAAAGTGGGGGGTGCGTCTTATGGTCTGAATGTAGGGCTGCGGGGAATGAGGGTGCTGCGGTGGAGCGGGTCATCAGGGGCACGAGCAGGCCGTAGCAGCCTGCCGTGACCACGTGGGCCCGCTCATTACATATGCACGCCCATCCTCCCGCCCATCATCTCAGCGCTAAAACTGACACTGACAGGTGGGCCGGGTGATGGGCGGGGAATGCGGGCATAGTAAACAGCCAGCCGTGATCACCCCTGGCAACTACAGCCTGGAGTGATCATGCTCGGCTGTATTCACTGCTCCCCCGCACATCATTATCAGCGCGAGGTGCAGTGAATCAGTATAACTCACCGTTCCCCTGCAGCAACGCGAAGTCCTCCTGATTGCCGGCCGCGCTGTGTAGAGACTAGCGGGGCTCACAGTGATGACGTCATCGCTGTGCGCACGTGTCCATACAGCGTCGCTGGCACAAACAGAAGGTGATCGCGATGCTGCAGGGAGCGTGGCTGGCTCCACACAGCGCTGCCGGCACAGACGGAGGAGGAGCGACGCTGCATGGAGCGAAGAAATGTGAATATAAATGTTTATTTTATTTTTTTTGTGTGTGCGCCGCAGGATGATGGGGCACAAATGAGCAGGATGAGGGGGGACATATAGCAGGATGAGGCGGGACATGTAGCAGGATGAGGCGGGACATGTAGCAGGATGATGGGGGACATAGCAGGATGATGGGGGACATAGCAGGATGATGGGGGACATATAGCAGGATGAGGGACATATAGCAGGATGAGGGACATATAGCAGGATGAGGGACATATATATAAATAAATATAAGGATGGGGATTATATACAAGGCAGGAGGATCATTACCAGGATGGGCTACCTTACTAGAGAATTTGGGGACATTACCCCCATAACCGTGTCAGCAGCAGATCCTCGCCCCATAACTGTGTGTCATGACTACATTTTTTGCTTAAAATTTTATTTTCCTATTTTCCTTCTCTAAAACCAGGGTGCGTCTTATGGTCCGATGCATCTTATAGTCCGAAAAATACGGTAGTAACCATGTCCATTATATGGTAAAACTGACCAAACAATATGATTTCCCAGGTCAGTACGAGTACATAGATTCCAAACATGTAGGGTTTTTGTTTGGTTTGTTGTTTTTTTTTGTTTTTTTTATAGGGCGGGAAAAAAAAAAAATCTTAAGTGTCAAAATCAGGATCTGGGGCTGTGTGATGGCTTATATTTTGTGCCCTAAGCTTACGTTTCTACTGATAGCATTTTGGGGTAGATATGATGTTTTGATGGCCTTTTTTGACACTTCATTGTAATGTTGCGGTAACCAAAAAAAAAAAAACAAAAAAAAAAACGTATGTCTGGCGTTTGATTTATTTATTTTCTCCTTTCGACATTTAAAGATCAGATTATTTTAGACTCTGATAGATTGTATTATTTCTGAATGTGATGATGCCAAATAAGTGCATTTTTTTTGCTTGTTGGTCTTTATACCTTTTAACAAGGTTGTATTAAAGGTTTTGTATTAATTGAGATCTCTACCTGCTGTATACCATATCTATCTCAAGAGCTTTCCAATTGGCACTACAACCAATTGGGCTGTATATAATATACTGACAGTTAAGTGCCGGGATGCGGGCTTAGTGTGTGAGCCAGCATCAAAGGCAGGGACATGAGAGAGGCTGTAAATGCACATCATTAGTCGTGAAGGAGGTAAAAGTCAGGCCTTGGTACTGCTCTGCCTCCATCTATTTGAGGCCTGTTGACACAGAGAGATGAACAACTAGAGATAGCGCCCATCCTGATTGGGTACACCTTGTTGCTGTGGGATAGCAGTTTTTGCTATTGCAGCAAGGCAGTAGATATGTTGACCACTCGAGGGTGTATCAGGGTGGGAAAAGTAGTCCCGATCTGTATTTCCAAGAATAACTATAGCGGACAAATTTGCAAGGAAGATTCAATCTTTTTCCCCAATTCTGGACAATCATGTTTACTGCTCTGCAGCCAGCAACAATCTCAGGCGCTGGTGGTTGAAGGGCAATGTGCAGCAGAATACATACACATACCACCATCATTTTGCTCTACTCTCTACTCAATTACACCCCAGAGTATTGAAGGAGATAGCAGAGGAAATATTAGAACCACTCTTCATACTTTTTGAAAATTGGGCCCGTGTTGTTCAACATCTTAATCAATGATTTAGATGAAGGTATTAAGGGTAAACTGATTAAATTTGCTGATGACACAAGGCTAGGAGGAATAGCTAATACTAGAGAAGAGAGAGAGGATTCAACAAGACCTAAACAAGCTGGAACAGTGGGCAGTAACTAATAGAATGTTTTTTAACAGGGAGAAATGCAAAGTCATACATCTTGGCAAGAATAATGAAAAGAGCATATAGAGCATGGGAGGAATAGAGCTGTCCAAAAGCATGTGTGAAAAAGACTTAGGTATACTAATAGATCACAGACTGAACATGAGTTAACAGTGTGACGCAGCAGCAAAAAAGGCAAACACCATTCTAGGATGTATTAACAGAAGCATACAGTCTAGATCAGGTGAAGTCATTATCCCCTTTACTCCTCAGACCTCATCTGGAAGAGTGTGTCCAGTTCTGGGCACCACATTTTAAAAAAAGACATCAACAAACTGGAGCAAGTTCAGAGAAGAGTGACCAGAATGGTGACTGGTCTGCAAACCATGTCCTATGAGGAACGGTTACAGGATTTAGGATTGTTTAGCTTGCAAAAGAGAAGACTGAGAGGAGACTTAATAGCTGTCTACAAATATCTTAAAGGCTGTCACACTGTAGAGGGATCAGTTTTATTCTCATTTTCACAAGGAATGACTAGAAGCAATGGGATGAAACTGATGGGGAGGAGACACAGATTAGTTATTAGAAAAAACTTTTTGACAGTGAGTGATCAATGAGTGGAACAGGCTGCCACGAGAGGTTGTGAGTTCTCCTTCAATGGAAGTCTTTAAAAAGAGGTTGGACGGACATCTGTCTGGCATGATTTAGTGAATCCTGATTTGAGCAGGGGATTGGACTAGATGACCCAGGAGGTCCGTTCCAACTCTAATATTCTATGATTCTTGAGGACAAACAGTTTAGCAGCAGATAAAAGTTGCTAAGTGCTTTTTCACTCACCATCTTTTCAGATATGAGTTCTCTCAATGTTTTTCACGGATAACACTTGGTACCAGTGACAGTTTATGAGGCTGTTCATATGTCAGTGATTTTATTTCTGACTGAGCCTTCCATGCAAAACTGCAGAGACCTGTCTAATATTGATCAGAGTGTCAGATCAAAATAAGCAAAGGGAACCTGTGAGATCCAATATGCACCCAGAACCATGAGCAGTTCTGGGTGCATATTCCTATTCCCTGCCTAACTATCAGAGCCTCTAGTAGCATACCTAAAGAGATGTATAGAAAAAGTATTTCTAAGGATCCTTTATGATATGCTAATAGGCACAAGGACTAGTCGCAAAAGCATTACTCACCCACCCCCCCCCGCCTAGTCCGCCCTCCTAGCACGTTAGGGGCGTGCTAACATGCTATTCAATGCCTACTGTCCAGCTTTATCAGCGGTGACGAGCGTGCCAGTGTGTATATTCACCGCCTTCAACGTCGGGTTTTAGGCTGAGAGTGCTTCCCCCGGCACTTCCGGTCATGTGCACTATGAAGCCGGGTGTATGCGTCCTGGCTTCAGAGAGGTCTAATGTGCATGACACTGGGCAATCAATAGCATGCTTAGGCTGGTTTCACACTACGTCTTTTTAACATCCGTCCTTAACGTTATTTTAGCGGACAAGCGGATCCAGTGCAAATGCGTTTTCATTTCAATGCATTTGCAATGGACTCGCGTTAACATCCGTTCACCTGCGTTTGCGTGCGTTATAGTGAGGATCCAGTGACTTGCAGTTTTTTAACATGTTTCAAAAACGCTACTTGTAGCGTTTTTGAGCTCCGTCCAAATACTGCAAATTGCTGGATCCTGACTATAACGCACGCAAACGCAGGTGAACGCTGGCGTGCTGATAGACAGGATCCTGCTTTTGTACTGAGCATGCCCAGAAAGTACTGAGCATGCCCAGAACCAGTCTCGCGTGATCTGTCTCTCTCCTCCTCCCTCCCTCACCCTCTCTCTCTCTCTCTGTCTTTCCCCCTTCCTCTCTCTCCCACCTGAGAGCTGCGGACACTCGTAACCAAGGTAAATATCGCGTAACCACTTCTCTTAGTTACCCGATGTTTACGTTGGTTACGCGTGCAGGCAGCCCTGCTCCTAGCAGCTGCAGACACTCGTAACCAAGATAAATATCGGGTATCCAAGGCCGATGTTTACCTTGGTTACCAGCGTCTGCAGCTGTCAGAAGCCTCCTCCCAGTCTAGTTCCCCTCACTCCCGATCACATGACTCCAATGCCCGCCCCTAAACATCCAGTGCAGGATCCTGCAAAATAACATATGCGTTTGCATACGTTATTTGCTGTAAAAGCAGGATCCGTACTTCCGCTAAAAAAACGTTTTCAGCGGATGTTAAAAAGACGTAGTGTGAAACTAGCCTTACTTGTGGGCGTGCTAACACGCTAAGAGGGCAAACTAGTCAGGGGAAATAACACTCCTTGGACTAGTCCCTGCGCTCATTAGCGTACGATACAAGATCTTTAGCAATACTTTTTCTAAAGATCTCTTCATCTATGCCACTAGATACAGGGACAGTTAAGCAGGGATTAGCAATATGCACCCAGGACAGCTCGTGCTTCTCTGTGCATATTACATCTGACAAGTTCCCTTTAAAATCTACGGGTCTGCAAAATAAAAAAATACGAGACAGCACTCAGATGCCATCAATGCCCATTTTTTCACTAAAGGCCACTTTACACACACCAACATCGCTAGCAATGTCGCTGGTGAAAGCACCCGTTCCCGTCGGTTGTGAGTCACGGTCAAATTGTTGCCCATGGCACACATCGCTAACACCCGTCACACATACTTACCTGCCTAGCGACGTCGTTGTGGCCGACAAACCACCTCCTTTCTAAGGGGGCGGTTCGTGCGGTGTCACAGTGGCGTCACAAAGCGGCCACCCAATAGAAGCGGAAGGGTGAAGATGAGTGGCCGTAACATCCCGCCTACCTCCTTCCTTCCTCATTGCCGGCGGCCGCAGGTACGATGTTGTTCCTCGTTCCTGCGGTGTCACACATAGCTATGTGTACTGCCGCAGGAACAACAAACAACCTGCGTCCTGCAACAGTAACGATAATCGGGATTAGAACGACGTGTCAACGATCAACGATTAGGCGAGTAAACGCTAACGAGGCCGGATGTGCGTCACGAATTCTGTGACTCCAACGACATCTCGTTAGCGATGTCGTTGCATGTAAAGCCCGCTTTATTGATAGAGGGTGGAGAAACTTTTTCTTCTCAATCAGTGAAAAAAAAATGAATAAAACTGACTAATCTCTGAAGAAATTCTATGAAATCTGGTCTGTTCTCGTACCAAAAAACACAAAAAAAACCCCCGACGGATCAGATTTACTTAGGCACGTTTATTGAAGCGAGAAATTAAATAATAAATCGCTCCTAGAACCATACGTGTTCTGTTCTTCGAAGATTATTTTTGAGGACACAAAAGTAGACATTGTTGCCTGTGTTTAATGCCTAACGGGAATGTCAGTTAAAGGATTAAGTTTATTGTGACTGCAGTTAGTGAGACAAGGTCCTTGCTAATAAAGGGACAAGTGTTGCGACTTTCTCTGACAACCGCTGGAAACATAACCTGCTCAAAGAGAACCTGTCATATTAAACATGGCTCCTGTCAGCAGGTGGTTATAGGGCATTAGGAGCGGAGAAGACAGCTATACAGGCTTGTGGAAAATAATTAACATTATCTTTTTATTTATAGGAATCCTTACTAATTCTGGACTTAGCAGTCAGGGGACGGGTGGGGGTATTAATCAGTGACTGATATATCTCTAGACCAAGAGCTTGCTCTCCCCTATTGAATTAAAGCAGTGGTTTGAAAGCTGAAGAAATTTTCATCTAAATCCCTACCTATTCCATAATCTAAATTAATTTCTAATATGGCTGCATTAAAAATTCCCTATCCTTCCCTAACTACACTAATTACTATGGGTTTATTTTTTTTTTGCCCACTTCCTGAGATGACGCTACATCTGAGAATCCCAGTGCATGCTGAAATACTCAAACAAAGCATCATCAGGTGCAGAGGCTGGGGTCACTTGTGGGGGTGGCGCTCGTCTCTGAATGTGCCACCGGGTACTCTGACACCATGCACGAACAGTGTGCTCTGCTCTGTTGCCAACTCAACTGATCTGACTCAGCAACACAGACAGTGCCGTGACTGAGCAGCCCGTGAAACAAGTGTCACTGATGACGCTTATTTCATGGAGGGCGCAGAGGCTGTGACATTGACTGTGACCTCTGTCCCACGATGACAATTAATTTCAGGGAGGGGGCAGGGGCTGTGACATTGATCATGACCTCTGCCCCTGATGACATTTTGTTTTAGGGTGGTGCCTAGGGCTCTGGCAGTGACTGTGACCTCTGCCCCCCAATGACACTTCGTTTCAGGGAGGAGGCAGGGGCTGTGAGTGACTGTGGCCTCTGCCTCACGATGACGCTTCGTTTCAGGGAGGGAGCAGTGACAGTGGTCGTAGCCTCTGACCCCCGATGTCGCTTTGTTTCAAGGAAAGGGCAGAAGCTGTTAAATGACAGTAGCCTCTGCCCCCTGATGACGCTTCATTTCAGGTAGTGGGCAGCAGCTGTGACAGTGACCTTAGCCTCTGCCCCCTAAGGACGCTTCAATTCACGGAATGGGCAGGAGCTGTGACAGTGACCGTAGCCTCTGCCTATTAACCTTGTGATGCTTCATTTCAGGTAGGGGGCAGGAGCTTTGACAGTGAATGTAGCCTCTGCTCCCCAATAATGCTTCATTTGAGTATCCCAGCATGCACTGGGATTCTTAACCAAAGAGTCAGCAGGCAGGAAGTGGAGATAAAAAATAAATCAATAGTAGTTTGTAAAGTCAAGGAAGGAGAGGTAATTTTTAAATTCATCCGTACTGGTAATTAGTTTAGATTATGGCAATAAATAGGGATTTAGAAGAAAATTTCTTAAGCCTTCGGACCACTCCTTAAAGTCATCATACAAGTCACAGTTGTCAGCAGTCCTTCTTTGTCTTTGTAGTAGTCATGCAAGAGACGGGAGGTAACAGCTAAAGAAATAAGCCTGAGAAACACATCGACGGCACAAATTAAGAGGAAGCCCTCTGCTGTCAAGCCAAGACAGAAGTGAAGATGCCATAGCTGGGCCTGCAAGTAGGACATTAGAGGACCTTTCCTAATCAAAGCATAATGCAGAATAGTAAGCAATGTTGTAGTAGTTGTTTTTGAAGCTTGGCCCCAATTTTGTTTTGTGTCTTCACTAAAATGTTTGTGTACCTGGACGATAATCCAGGATGCATAAAATAAGGCGTCATAAAGACAAAAATGGAAAACTAATAACTGTTATTGAACATATAAATACTTACCAGTCAATGTGATGACTTGTACACTATATAAAGTGCATTAATAATATGGGAATTGGCACCTTCATAATTGAGTCATCACCTTGAAGGTACCGTTTCAATATTTTTGCGTATACTAATTATATATTATACTAGCTGTACTACCCGGCTTTGCCCGGGTTAATAACTGCTTTTAACAAAATAGAATGTATTAACATTCCCGGGATAGAATGTATAAATAGAATGTATTAACGCCCAGGACAGTAACTGTCTCTCTGTTTCTCTCCCATTCTCTGTCTGTCTCCCCCTCTGTATATATCTCGGTCTCCCTCTCTATCTTTTTGTCTGTCTGTCTCTTTCCCTGTCTGTCTCTGACTGTCTCTTTCTCAGTCTGTCTCAATCTCTTTCCCTGTCTCTCTTTCCGTCTGTCTCTTTCCCTGTGTCTGTCTCTTTACCTGTCTTTATCTGTCTCTTACCCTGTGTCTCTTTCCCTTTCTTTCCGTCTGTCTGCTTCCCTGTGTCTGTCTCTTTGTATCTGTCTCTTGCCCTGTCTATGTCTGTTTCTTACCCTGTCTGTGTCTGCCTCTTTCCCTGTGTCTGTCTCTTTCCCTGGCTGCATTGTGACACGCCAACATTCCATATAAGGGCGTGGCTGCTCATTGTTCTGAAGTTCTGGCTGCACTGTGGCTCCCAGCTCCATTCGCTTTAATGGAGGCAGGGTTTTTGGTGAATAACTGTAAAGTGCGGGGTTAAAATTTCCACTCAAAACATAGCCTATAATGCTCTCGGGGTCCAGTAGTGCGAGTGTGCAAAATTTTGTGGCTGTAGCTGCAACGGTGCAGATGCCAATCCCGGACATACACACATACATACACACACATATACACACATTAAGCTTTATATATTAGATGTCCAATAAAATTTATTAGTTTTACTATGTGTGTGCCGGAGCTATGCCGTAAAGATTTCGCTAGGTACTCATGCTTTATTAACTTCTTATCAACGTGTTACATTGTACAAGTTCGGATGATATTTTTCAGGATGCGTGCAATGCTGAAAGACACATGTAAAACTCAAGGCCCGTATACATATTCGATAGCCGTCAACCTAATTATCATATAACCGCCAACTATCTCTTTTGACCCCCCCATACACAGGATCACTCAACTTGGCTGAGCGCTCCAGTGTTCTCTAGGAGAATGCCGCTATCAGACTGCTCTGGCAGAAGATTATCATTCATAAAACAAAAGAACTGACCACTGGAAATGCAACAGGTCAGATCCTTTTCTCCCCCTGACGACATCTGTTGGGGAGAGTAAGGCCTTGTGCACACACACTGCGTTTTTTGATCTTTTCTTTTCAAAATCTGCACCAAAATTTGCAAGCCTCTCCTGTAGCCAGCAAAGTCTGAGATTTCTGAAACCCTGTGCCAACGCTGCATTTTTTTCCCTGGCAGATTTTAATGCAGAAAAAAATCTGCAGCATCTCAATTATTGGTCCAGATTTGCAGCAGTGCCATTACCACTACCACTGCTGTTCCAGCACCTCATGGTCCTCTATTAGCAGGCGTCCTCTCCTTTCCTTCCTTGTCTCTGTGTATACTCACCACATCACCACCATCCTGATACCGCATACTGCTGAATGTGATGCCCTCCACTTACTCTCTACCCTGACGGCTGTCCTTGTGACCCGTGTGCCCCTGCATCTCTATTATAAGCAACTACCTTGAGAAAGGTCTGATAAACCGAAACGTTGGTTTGTTGCTTTGTGTCAGGGTTCACATTTTTGCACTGTTGTCGGTTGTAAATAAAAACACATGCATCCAAATTCTCCTCTCTTTCCTTATTGAGTGCTCGGGTTACTTTGCTATTTGTCATTAATATATTACCCGCCAGCACCTAGATTAAGAGCAGTTTAAGCCAGACTTTTTCTTCTTTATTATATTGGACTTTACAGTCTAGTCCGCCCATCACTATTTTTCACCAATTGAATAAAAAAAAAAAAATCAAAAAACGTATTTTCAAAAACGCATGGTAAACGCTTGAGTTTTTGGATGCGTTTTAGTGACCAACATGCTTCATGTTTTCTGACCACAGGGTGCAGTTTTGTGGTCACCACAAAGAGGCAGAGTGCGGACATAGCCCAATGATATTAATTTGATTTATTCATCACTAGAGCGTCTTACAATGTTATTTTAAACATTTGACACCGGGTGGGGAAACCAAATAATGAAGACAGAAGGAGGAGAGACACAATCCAGATCACAAAGAGCTTAAGAAACCTGCATCCAAAAGTGGACCTGGGAGCGTTTCTAGAAGCTCATGAGTGCAAGTTGTATCAGTCCAACAAATATAAATAAAATCATGCTACATAGTTGTGTGTGTCACTGTGTCTGTTATCTTTTGTTCTGTGCTTCAAAGCCCATAAGACCCCACAAGTCCTAAAAGGGGTTCAAAACAATGACCATACATAAGAGGATCTTAAAATGGAATAAATATGAGCCCTGTACGCCAGAACATGCGGCTGTGTGAACAGATATCACATTTGTGCAGGACTATACATTAGGAACAGTCCCATCACAAAAATACCAGTTCAAGCCTAACTGGTGCCCCCCGAGGACATAACAGGGAGCCATGAGACTTCATGTAATATCTAGAGAAGGCTGAACATTGTCTCTGGAGGCTCAAAACCACAAGAAGCGCAGAGATCAAGAATAATCTCTCAGGAAATTTCCAAGGAGCCTGGCCTCAAACCGTCTCTGTAAATCTTATTACACCGTGTGAGTGACAGCTTATACTGGGGTCTTCTGTAAATGTATAGATAAGGAATCCTGATTTAATACAGGTCAGTGAGTGATTCAGGCATCTGTACTGATAACATTTGCCCCTGCCAGCCTTAAGAAAAAAAAAAAAAATCTCTGAATGTAAAATATATGGACCTAAACAGTTGTCCATTATATACAGTATGGCGAGTACCACTTACCTTTTCTCATGACTATGTATTGCTGATCTTTTCCATTCATTGGATGTTAAGCAGAGCACCACCATACACTTTGGATTTTGGCATTGTTACAAGCAATATTCGACGTCTTGCCATTATTAAGGGTCTGTGTGCACGTTGCGCTTTTTTTCTTGCTTTTTAAACTGTACTGTGTCAATGACAGAATGCATGCGTTTTGCTTCCCCAGCAAATTCTATGAGAAATCAGAATTTCCATGCGCACGTTGCTTTATTTAGGCATTTTGTTTGACAAAATAGTTTACTAAAAAAAAAATCAGCATGTCACTTTATTGCGTTTTGGTTGCATTTTACACCCATTGACTTCTCAATCTCAAAACGCCCTGTTTACGTGGAAAAAACACATCACAAACCCATCGAAAACGCATGCGTTTTTACCGCTTTTTTTTTGTCAAACGCAATGTTTACATTTGTCAAAACGATGCAGATTGTCAAGCCAGAACGCAGACGTGCGGACATAGCCTAATGATGGTGCCAACAGGTTATTTTTTTTTTCATTTCTGCCCAAGTCCTCAGTGCTAACCACTGAGTACAACTGCTCAGTAGTCAGCACCGTAGCCTTGAATCGATGGGGCTCAAATCCCACAAAGGACAGCGTCTGCAAGGAATTTGTATGTTCTCGCTGTGTCTGGGCAGTTGCAGGACTTCCTTTATTCATCTTTATGGAATCTATGAAGTAGTCAAGAAGCCATGCTCTGTGTTTTCCACAAGAAACTAGCTCATGCTTATCTGTATTCATTTCTGCCTGGATGCAGTCTAAAGGCCACTTTACCCACAGCGATGTCGCTGCTGATCGCACCCGCCCCCGTAGTTTGTGCGTCACGGGCAAATCACTGCCCGTGGCACACAATATCGTTAGTCACCGTTACACATACTTACCTGCCTAGCGACGTCGCTGTGGCCGGTGAACCGCCTCCCTTCTAAGGGGGCAGTTCATTCGGCACCACTAAGCCAAAAATCCCGCCCACCTCTTTCCTTCCTCATTGCGGGTGGCGCAGGTAACGTGATTCCTCATACCTGAGGTGTCACACGTAGCGATGTGTGCTGCTGCAGGAACGACGAATAACCTGTGTCCTGCAACAGCAACGATAATCGGGAAAGGAACGACGCGTCAACGATCAGGTGAGTCATTTTGATCGTTAACGGTCATTCGTGCGTTTCACACGCAACGATGTAGCTAACGAGGCCGGATGTGCATCACAAATTCCGAGACCCCACCTAGTTAGCGATGTTGTTGCGTGTAAAGCGGCCTCGCATATCTGACATTCACAATCATGACTAAAACGCATTAGCTTCATGTCTGTCCATTAGGGTTTTGAGTTCGGGTCATGAGATGCACAGCCAGTCTGCTCTCAGGCATAATTCACGGTCCAACTAATAAGATGCAGTATTTTTTATCCTGATTCACAACAAGTACACTTCATATCCAAATAGAGGCAGATGATACCTATATGAGGACACCCATGTCAAAAGCGGGGTCCTCAGACTCCCATGTCCCCTGCTGTGTGATCTCAAAAGGCAAAGAAAACATACAAGTATAAAGAGAAACAATGGAGTAAGGGCTTTACAGCACTACACCGTGTATGACCATAGCATTACTACCAACATCAGAAATCCACAGATTTTGCACATTTCTGGGGAGAATGTGTACAGTGTAATCCCATTACTCATCTGCTAATAACACACAGTTCTCCAGAGATCCCTAGAGCCTATTTCTCTCCTTTATGTTACATTATTATTTTTAACTATATCTCGTCGTGTTCCTGAAAGAACTCCCTCACGGTGGATGTGTCAATGAGGATTAGGTTTGTGATTATCCAGATTCACTGTGGGGTATTTTGGGTTGTTTTTTTACATAAGATTCTGTTCAATTTTTGTGTTTTGTAAACTTTATTACAAAAAGTACAAACTCAATTTATGATTAAGTCCTCAAGAGCTGATCTCAGGGTGACAGGGGTGAGAACATTCATACAATAAAGACCAAGTATCAAAAAGGACAGTTGCACTCTGTAGTGCTAAGACATGTGATCGTATAGACATGTATTACGAATATGCAAAAACTTGCAAAAAAGGACATTTTTGTGTACTCACCGTAAAATGTCTTTCTTGGAGCCTTTCATTGGGGGACACAGACAGTGGGTTATATGGTGTCTCCAGGGGAGGCGTGACACTAGGTTTGAAAAAAAGAGTTAGCTCCTCCCCCCCACAGCATATAACCCCGGCTAGGCAGGAAACTAGCTCAGTTTGGTGTAAAAGCAGTAGGAGAAGGACAACCAAAACCACAAGGGTGGGAGCTGTGTCCCCCAATGAAAGGCTCCAAGAAAGCCATTTTACGGTGAGTACACAAAAATGTCCTTTCCTTTCTCGCCTTTTCATTGGGGGACACAGACAGTGGGACGTCCCAAAGCAGTCCCTGGGTGGGAACTGAACTATTAACAGTGTAGATCATCAGCCTAAGAGCTGACTAACAACTGCAGGGAACACATATCAACACTGTCAACAAATCGAGCAGTGGCCACTTATAAATGGGCCACTGCCGCCTGAAGGACTTGTCTTCCAAGAGCAGCATCCGCGGATGCATGCGTATGCACTCTGTAGAATTTTGTAAACGTGTGCACACTGGAGCAGGTAGCGGCCTTGCAAAGTTGGGCCGCCGAAGCCTGATGGCAGATAGCCCAGGAGGCACCTACTGCTCGTGTAGAGTGGGCCTGCACAGATTGAGGAGGAACAACACCTCGTGTTTTGTAAGATTCACACATGGCAGTCCTTATCCATCGAGAAATCGTGGATTTGGAAGCCCGCTCACCCTTTTTGTGTCCTTCTGAGAGGACGAAAAGGGCATCAGACTTGCGCAACGGCGCTGTTCTGGAGATGTAGATCCGCAGAGCCCTGACAAGATCGAGAGTGTAAAGGGCTTTCTCAAAGGAGTGGACCGGGGCCGGGCAGAATGACGGCAACACAATGTCCTCGTTCAGGTGGAAAGAGGATACGATCTTCGGAAGGAAGGCGGGGAAAGGCCGAAGGACCACCTTATCATGATGGAATATCAGGTAAGGTGAGTGACAGGACAGAGCTGCCAGTTCGGACACTCGCCTGATAGAGGTAATAGCGACTAAAAAGGCAACTTTCCAAGACAGCCGTTGAAGAGAGATTTCTCTCAAAGGTTTGAAAGGAGGAAGCTGAAGTGTTCCGAGAACCAAATTCAGATCCCAGGGATCTAAGGGGTGACGATAAGGGGGGACCAAATGCGCCACCCCTTGAAGGAAGGTACGGACCTGAGGGCGAGAAGCCAGCTGCTTCTGGAAAAAAATTGACAAGGCAGAAACTTGTCCTTTAAGGGTATTGAGAGCAAGACCCGAGTCCATACAGTCTTGCAAAAAGGCAAGAACATTAGGGATTGAAAAGGTCAGGGGCGACCGATTATGACGGTCACACTAGGACTGAACTACCCTGGAAGAAAGATGAGACTTGGCTAGAATCAAGGATTCAAGCGCCACGCCGTCAAATGCAGCTGTGCTGTATTCTGGTTGAATATTGGACCTTGCGACAGAAGATCCGGGCGGTCGGGAAGACTCCAGGGAGTGTCGCCGAGAAGGTGGAGGAGCTCTGGAAACCAGGCTCTTCTGGGCCAGTCCGGGGCCACGAGGATCACCGGGATTCCCTCCGCTTTGATTTTCTTGATTACTCTCGGAATGAGAGGGAACGGAAGGAAAACGTATGGCAGGCGAAACTGCGACCACGGGAGGACTAGAGCGTCGGAGCCGAGCGCTAGCAGGTCTCTCGACCGGGATACGAAGGGATGTACTTTGGCGTTTAGCCGAGACGCCATGAGGTCCACATCTTGGAGCCCCCAACGAAGAGTGATCTGATGGAACACCTCGTCGTGGAGGGACCATTCCCCTGCCGCTAGACCTTGCCTGCTGAGAAAGTCTGCGGCCCAGTTGTCTATCCCCGGAATATGGACAGCTGAAATAATGGGAATGTGCATCTCTGCCCAAAGAAGAATCCTGGAGACTTCTTTCATCGCTGCCCTGCTGCGAGTTCCTCCCTGACGGTTGACGTAAGCCACAACCGTGGCATTGTCTGACTGGATCCGAACCGGGAGGCCCAGAAGAAAGGGTTGAAAGGTCTGAAGGGCCAGAAATATGGCCCTGATCTCCAGAACGTTGATATGAAGGGATCGCTCGGGGGGAGACCAGCGTCCGTGAGCAGTGTGGTGGAGACACACCGCCCCCCAGCCTAACAGGCTGGCATCTGTCATGACTACGTGCCAGTGGACAGGGCGGAAGGACTTCCCCTGAGATAGGTATGAGACCTGAGTCCACCAGACGAGGGAGCTGAGGGCAGTCCGAGATAAGCGGACTGACCGGTCTAGAGAGGCTGGATTCTTGTCCCAAGAGGACAGAAGATCCAGTTGTAGAGGGCGCAAATGGAATTGGGCAAATGACACGGCTTCCATGACTGCTACCATCTTGTCTAACACTCTCATCCCACTCCGGAGGGATGGGTAACGGCGGGAGCGGAGGGATTGGGCGGCCCGGATCAGGGAAGACCTCTTGTATTCTGGAAGAAAAACCCCGGGCCTGAACCGTGTCTATCAGCATACCTAAAAAGGTGATGCGCTGATGAGGAATGAGGGATGACTTGTTGAGTTAAGAAGCCACCCTAGCCTTGAGAGCGTGTCTGGGTAAATTTGCACGCTTTCTGAGCAAACTTGAGGAGAGCTCCCCTTGACAAGTAGGTCGTCCAAATAGGGAACGACCAGAACGCCTCTGGGGTGTAAAATGGACATGACGGCCGCCATGACCTTTGTGAAGACCCGAGGCGCAGTAGCCAGTCCAAAGGGAAGGGCCCTGAATTGGAAATGACGGTGTCCTACGGCAAAACGTAGGAACCGTTGATGCGATACACATATGGGAATGTGTAAATAAGCATCTTGAATGTCTATGGAAGCTAGGAATTCTCCCGGTTCCATAGCAGCTAGTACGGCTCACAATGATTCCATTCGGTAGGTCCGAATCCGCACGGACCTGTTTAGCCTTTTGAGGTCCAGGATAGGACGGACAGAGCCATCTTTTTTGGGGACGACAAAGAGGTTTGAATAGTAACCTTTGCCGCGCTGTTCCAGGGGCACTGGAATGATAACGTTTGCTTTCTATAAAGAGGCTATGGCCTGAAATAAGGCCTGGCTTTGCGTTGTGGACTTTGGAAGCCGAGAACGCAGAAACCTATTGGCCGGTAGGGAATGGAAATCGATCTTGTAACCTGAGGTGACGATTTCTCGAACCCAAGCATCGTGAGTATGCTCTAGCCAGATATCCCGAAAAAGCAGAAGCCGCCCTCCAACAGGAGTCTGCTCTGAGGGGTACCTGGCGTCATGCTGAAGGGGCCTTCGCGGGGCGAGGTCCCTTGGGTTTAGATTGCATGGAGTGGGAACGCCTGGAAGAGTCCCTTGAGGGACCGGATCCCTGATCTGAGCGTTGCGACGACCCCTGTGATGGTTTTTGGTTAGAATGGTACTTTTACCACCCGTCGTCTCAGATATAAGCTTGCCCAGGGATTCTCCAAACAGACGAAGACCCTGGAAGGGGAGTGTGGACAGGGATTTCTTGGAGGCACTGTCCGCGTTCCATATCTTTAGCCACAGGACTCTGCAGGCAAAAACAGCGTTGGCTGCCGTTAGGGCTGACAAACTAGCTGCATCTAAGGAGCCGTGAAGCAAGTAATTAGAGGCTAGAGAGAACAAATCAAGGATCTCAAGAGCCTCTGAAGGAATATTGCAAGAGCGAAGCAACTTGCGTAAGTTCCTACTCCACACACTCATAGCTCTCGCCACCCATGTCAAGGCAAACAGGGGGCGCAGAGAGGAGCTGGAAGCCTGGAAAATAGATTTGACCGCAGCATCAATTGCGCGGTCAGACGAGTCCTTGAGAGACGCGGTGTCTGAGACAGACATAACCGTGTGTTTAGCCAGCCAGGATACTGGCGGATCCACAACGGGGGGTACTGACCAGAGCTTAACCAGTTCCGATGGAAAGGGATAAGCGAATGAAGAGGAGGATTTTTTTATTAAACCTCCTATCAGGGTGATCCCACCGTTTAGATATGATTTGATGAAAAATCGGATCCTGGGCAACGGACTTAGGAGGCTTCTTGGCCCGCTTGATTGCCGACTGAGAAGTCGGGTCCGAAGGCTGATCAGAAATCGACAGTGATTGACAGCCGAAATTAATGTGTCTTCCATATGTCTAGACTCAGAAGGGACATCTGAATCAGAGTCAGAGTCTTGGGAATCGTGACTACTAAAGGTCACGGAGCCTGAGTCAGACTGATCATCGTCCGAGTCGGACGAGACGTAACGGTCGCAATGGCGCTTTTTGGAGACAGCCTTTTTACGTACTGGGAACGAGACACCAGACGAAGGCGGACTCCCCTGGGGGAGCTGAGCCGGGGGGAGGCTGTGAGAGCCTGTGGAAGGCTGGGATATCTGAGCGGCCAGGTCATCTAACCTCTTAGACATTAGAAGAGCCCAGGCAGGAATAACGTCATCAGACTGGGGTACTGCCTGGATAGTGGCCGCAGCCAAATCCACAGACTGCACGACCTCCTGGTCCGGCAGCGGAGGCTGTTGTGACACGGTAGTAGGGGCATCGCAGCCCCGGCATAGTGGATAGCTTCGGCCATTACAAAAACGAGCGTCCACAGGTGATACAAGCATAGTACAGGTCCATAGAGGATGGACCTGGGAAGCTTTATCACCCTTGCGGTTACGCATGTCAGCAACAGTTCCACAATAAGTACAGTGAGCCTCTAGCAGTATTATAAAGGGACTGCTGTGGGTGAGGAGCTGCTAGCAGTATTATAAATGACTGCTATGCAGAGCCGGTGTATACCGAGTAAAGTAGCACACCCTGTCAAACAGTCGGTATATACCTACAGGCACAGTTAGTATATACTGCTAAAAGCTGATATACACCGCCAGCCAGCAGACACACACACACCGCTAGAAAGACAGTGATATACCACTGAGCAGAGCGGTATATAGTGCTGCAGAATCGCAGAGCCAAGGAGGCGATCTCACCCGTGTCTGCTCCCCACATGTAATGGCGTCCAGTGTTCTCTGGCAGCATGGAGGGGAGAGACGGCCCACTAGAGGGAGCGGCTTCTGGAGCAGTGGAGGGGGCGTTGCTAGAATGCAGGCCGACACCGGGAGCTAAATTTATGATGCTTCCCCGGGATCACGGCCTGCATCGCCCCACCGGCGCCTTTCCAGGCGGCGGTTTGAATGCAGGGGACTGACTCGTCGTCTCCCTACCTGCTCTTGCTCCGTCTGAAGACGCGTCGGTCCTGGGATGTGGGGATCTCGGGGACGCATCTTCGGCTCAAGGCTAGCAGGTGCTCGGCTCTGCTTAGCCCTCTGGAGCCACCTCTGTGAGGTGCTTCCAGGGAGCCTGGAGGGGTACGCAGACCTGACCACTTGGGCGCGAGGGAAGACTGACGGCTTGTGCACGCCAGGTTTCCTCTGCCCGTACATGGAGGGAACGGGGGTGGCAAGGCACCCTGGTATTGCCCCTATCAAAAATAGAATGAATAAGAAAAGAAAAACAAAATAAAAAAGTAAAAATAAGCTGGCCTGAGGCACCTCTGGTGGAGCTCAGTACAGACATGTCAGCCTCCCTGCTGACACTAGGAAAAACTGAGCTAGTTCCCGCCTAGCTGGGGTTATATGCTGTGGGAGGAGGAGCTAACTTTTTTCAAACCTAGTGTCAAGCCTCCCCTGGAGACACCATATAACCCACTGTCTGTGTCCCCCAATGAAAAGGTGAGAAAGGAATTGAGATAATTAGCACACAAAAATGGCCAGTTTTATGTGAGCCCAACAGCCTAAAAAGCAAGGCAACCTCTTTTTGTTGGGTCCCTACCAAACTAATGCGTCTCTTTGGGTTAAAAGTAAACCTACAATTTATGGGAGGATAGGAACCTGCAAATGGCCAGTCTTGCTGTTGGCTGTTGGAGTCGCATAAGAATGACCATTTGTGTGTGTTAAGTTTCTCAAATTTTTGCATGTTTTTCAGAGCAGTATTGCATGTCTATATCCCCATATTCATTGTTACACATATCTTAGCGTTAGAGTGCAACTGTGTCTTTTTTTTTTTTTTACTAGGTTTCATGTTCATTGCACCTGTTCACATTAGAAAGGTAGGATATGCCACCAGTCTTTTTCTTAGTTTACAGGGTGATGCCTTCTGATTGAGCTCTCCTGCTCTTCAGCCTTAGGCGATATTAATTCTCCATTTGCAGGGTTTTTTAACCCAAAGAGGCAGTAGTTTGATAGGGATCTAGGTCACCTTGACGTTGGTTGTTGGGCTCACATGAAACTGGCCATTTTTGTGTGCCAAGTATCTCCATTTTTGCAGGTTTTTCATAGCAGTAATGCATGTTTATATTCAAATATATTAAAGACCTTTACATGGGCAGGTACAGTGCAGAGACACGGCCAGGTGCGGCGCAGGGACACTGGCAGGTGTGGCGCAGGGACTTCTCTGAACAGGAAAGTCCATCACAAAAGAGGCATTGGCACAAATTACATCTATCAGTCTGTGTAAAGGTGACACTACCAGCTTTAACAATTTAGACAATGACATTTTTCCTATAATTCTTTGAAAAGCTTTTCAGGCTTTGTGCAATTATATAGGAGCTATGGGTGAACTGATATTTTCAAGCCAAGCCATAGGTTAATAACTGAACTTGGCCTAGAGATTAAAAAGAATGTCACTAGCCTTCACAACACAAAATGCAATCAATATTATAAAGACCTGATGAGGCTGGTGTATTGTAAAAATCATTGTATAAGGGTACGTGCACTTGTTGTGTATCTTCAGCAGAAATGTCTGCACCAAAATTGCAGTTCTTGACAAGATAAACATTGTAAAATATGTGCATTTTTGGATGCATTTTTTTTCCCCATTCATTTGAATTAGTGTAAAATGCAGCAAAATAAGCTGAAAGAACTGACATGCTGCAGACATGAAACTGCTTCAAATCTGCAAGGAAAAAGTGTTTTTTTTGGTGCAGCTTTTTGGTGCAGAAATTTCTGCTGCAAATAAGGAGTGCACATACCATAATCATTTCAAGCAATCCTGGTTTCGCCTAATAAAGTGCTTGGAAAGCCATTCTGATATATATTATAAAATTTAAAATCTATATGTACCGGCCCCGTGTCAGCGGCCGAACCGCTCGGATCTGAAGCCGCGGTGGCTCGAGGGGTTTCCAGACCCGAGAGGGAGGGGGGGGGGCAGGGGGGGGACGCGTAAACACTCGAAGTGAAAAGGGGGATATGTACAGGGGATTTGGAAGTTCGTGACACCACCAACGGTGCATAGTAATATGGAGTACCACCGCTGCTGTTGGGGCGCCCGGTGGCGGTGATATGGCAGCAGGGTGTTTAACCCCTCCATGAGTAGGGGGTTGTGCCCCGGGGCCCAGTGACTGTAGCAAAGGGGAGCCGTTGGAAAGGAAAGGGTTTCTGCATACTCACTCAGTCCAAGAATACTGACACTGACAGCTTGTAAACCAGAATCCTGAGCACCGCTGCAGCAAGGAGGGAGCACGCCTTGATCCGTGCCCTTGGTGTTGCTTGTTAGCCTGTGGCCTTTTCTGTGGCTCCTTCTTCACTGTTTAGACCTTGTAGTGTGGAACTAGTTGGGTCCCGCTCACCCGTATGGCTGAGCTTGCTCTCAGGGTTCACGCTTGGGATTTGAGGGACTGTGTTTTGGGAAAACTCCTATCCCATCGGTGCGCTAGCACCCCGATTTTGGAGCGGGTGAGAGATGAATTCTGAAGACTTCACCCCCGTCGTGTAAATTACCAGGACGCTTGAAGCTGCTTCCCGGCCTAGGGTCTGCGTACCAGTCGTGTCCTGGCCCCTGCCCGGATATGGCTCAAGGCCACCGGCTGCCCTCCTCGGCAGATCTGTGCCGCTAGACATGATCCCCTGCGACCGGGGTTCCAGCTCCTACCAGGCCCAGACAAACGTCTGCCACCTAGTACTCAGGAGCCCAGCTCCTGACCTCCTCTCTCTTCTCCTCACACTTCACTTCCCTCTCCTCTTCTCCAACTGACACTTTCTCACTCTTCCCTATTAACCCCCCAAGTGGGCGGCCCTATTCCCTTAAGGCCCCCCAATGGTGTGTCTGGTGGGTGTGGTGCAAAGTGTTTCTAGAATTTTGACTGGCTCTGATCTTAGCAACACCAAAGAACAAGGATCCGTAACCAACGAGGATGCAGATACTGTGCAAAAGGGCAGATTGCACAATACCCTGTGACGACCTGATAGTCCAAAGCGTCACATTCCCCCTTGGTTAAACGTAGCTCGTCTCCGAGCTACAGGACACCAGAGGTTTATTTTGTTTCAACTGCAGAAAAAGGGAAAAGTAAAAATTGTAAACATTTATTAACAGGTTCGTCCCACACAGGGGAGGTGCTTTACTTAAACGTTAGTAACTGTTAGGAGTTAATCATCCAATTGTGGGACGCTACCGGTTTAATTGGTAACGAAGGCTCAACCTACTCCGTTGCAGCCCCTTCCTGTGACAGTCCAGTCCCAAGGTCACGGATGCAGCAACCCGCTACCCAAACAACCTGACCCCCTGGAGACCTATCCGCGGGTCCGTGACCAGGTTAAGGTCCCAGGTGTTGTCTTTACATGACTCTGGTTGGCACAGGAGGTGCAACTATTTATAATACACAAGTTTGTGTTGGTCACGCCAGGCCTGTGACCATGGTCCATGTTTACTTATATATGCCTATAAAATATAACAGAGTCCATGTACCGGTTGTACACACTGAAAAGGAATTTAGTTGTTAAATCAGGTAACTTCTTCGTTCATTCTCAATTATTCACTCTTTCATTGGCTGTTATCTATATGAAAAATAAACTGTGAAAAACAATAAACAAAAAACACCGATACCTAACAGTTCTATGGCATCGTAAAACAACTGACATTGAAAAATGTTATAATGACCCAGCTCCGCTGCCATCACTGCAACAGGCAGTCGGGGTCGACTTTCGCCAGCGGCCCCTCCAGGGTACAGAGCTGCATCGGGCTGCAATTCTGTGGGTCCCGGACACAGGCGGTGCTTTCACTCACGAGCTACTGAGCGGCAATTCTTTTCCGGCGCCGCTCCATGGCTAGCGCTTTTGTACGGAATCGCAGTAGCCGTAGCCCGTGCATCTCCCCATCGCAGGGGTCGGTGTTAGGTTGGTTGCGCTTTGGTTTCTGGCGCTGGCGGTAAGTAAACTCCTGCGGCCCAAACAGCCGTCGGGACGCCGCATGGTAGCGGAACTGATGGTTCTGCAGGCTCCGCTTCCGCAGCTGTAAGTAAAAAGACAGACTGCTCCGAAGTCGGGGTTGCAGGGTCCGGGTGCTCCGCCTCTGAGGACGGGCCCGTTGAGGTGGCCGGGTCTGGTCTGGCCGGTGTCTGGATGACCGCTGCAGTGACTGGAGTTTGGGTCATAGTCGGAATCTCCGCAGCTGGAGCTTCTTGTAGAGGCACCGAAGGTTCAGCTGCCGGGGTTGGTGTGGGCAGCTCGGCGTCCGCCGAGGACAATGTAGGTAACAGTGGAGTGCTCACCGCGAGCGGGGGCGGTCCGGATCCCTCAGCCGCTGTGGCCAGATTTGGGCAATCAGTAGGGACTGCGTAACCGCTTACCCTCTCTTCACGTGGGATTTCAATCTCACGGGCTCGCACCGCCATCCCCAGGCTCCGCATCTCTTCCCTCCAGTGGTTCAGTATAAACAGGAACTGCGTCCGCATTCTCCTGCACAGCTGCTCAGTTTCCTCCTCAATCCATGTCGCGGTCCCGGGAACAGCACTCTCCGGTGACCAGTCTCGTTCCGCCATCTTGACACTGCGTCTTCCAGGAACGTTATGGCAGAGTCCTGGTGTCCCTGTTTCACTTCCGCTGGGATTATATTCCGGCACGTCCCCTCGGTCTTTTCTCAGCACTCTTTCGTGCGCTGTGGCCCTCTGGGAACCTCCGGTTCTGGCCTCACACGCTAGACGAAGGGCGGGGCTTAGGCTTTACACGCTTTCTTGGAGAAGACAGAATTTTGGCGCGAAAAGTTGGCGGACAATGGCGGAATTGGTGGGAAAAGGACTCTTGACTTGCGGTTTTCGGCTTTCAAGGCGCACGTCACCCAGGTAAGTGGGTTCTGCTCGTATCCTGTTCGTGATGGCAGGTTTTTCGAGGTGTACCGCCCCTGCGTCAGCGGCCGAGCCGCTCGGATCCGGAGCCATGGTGGCTCGAGGGGTCTTCAGGCCCGAGAGGGGGGGGGGGGTCGCGTGCACACTCAAAGTGAAAAGGGGGATATGTACAGGGGATTTGGAAATTCGTGACGCCACCCATGGTGCGTGGTAATATGGAGTACCACCGCTGCTGCTGGGGCGCCCGGTGGCGGTGATATGGCAGCAAGGTGTTTAACCCCTCCGTGGGTAGGGGGTTGTGTCCCGGGGCCCAGTGACTGTAGCAAAGGGGTGCCGTTGGAAAGGGTTTCTGCATACTCACTCAGTCCAAGAATACGGTCACCGACAGTTTGTAAACCAGAATTCTGAGCACCGCTGCAACAAGGAGGGAGCACGCCTGGATCCGTGCCCTTGGTGTTGCTTGTTAGCCTGTGGCCTTTTCCGTGGCACCTTCTTGACTGTTTAGACCTTGTAGTGTGGAACTAGTCAGGTCCCACTCACCCGTATGGCTAACTGAGTGAGCTTGCTCTCAGGGTTCACGCTTTGGATTTGAGGGACTGTGTTTTGGGAAAAGTCCTATCCCATCGGTGCGCTAGCACCCAGATTTTGGAGCGGGTGAGGGATGAATCCTGAAGACTTCACCCTCGTCGGGTAAATTACCAGGACGCTTGAAGCTACTTCCCGGCATAGGGTCCGCGTACCCAGCCGTGCCCTGGCCCCTGCCCGGAGATGGCTCAAGGCCACCGGCTGCCCTCCTCGGCAGATCTGTGCCCCTTGACATGATCCCCTGCGACCGGGGTTCCAGCTCCTACCAGGCCCAGACCAACGTCTGCCACCTAGTACTCAAGGAGCCCTGCTCCTGACCTCCTCTCTCTTCTCCTCACACTTCACTTCCCTCTCCTCTTCTCCAACTGACACTTTTTCACTCTCCCCTACCAACCCTCCAAGTGGGCGGCCCTATAACCTTAAGGCCCCCCAATGGTGTGTCTAGTGGGTGGGGTGCAAAGTGTTTCTAGGATTTTGACTGGCTCTGAACACTGAACCTGGCCAAATCAGGTCCCTGGTGGCCCTTCCTCTAACCTGCTTCCCATGAGTGCCAGGTTTCTCCCTATACACACACATAGATAGAGGCCTATCAGTCAACAGAAGCAGGAATAAGCCATGAAGGATCTACCTGAAACTATTCATCCCTGTTTGTCAAAGTATTATTTTTTGGGGGGAAACGTCAGAGCATTTCAGAGTAAATCATACATGTTTGCAATCATTTAGTCAGTGGCTGATTCATGCTGTCCGTGGTTTGGGCGGCAACAATCAGCAGACAGGTTCCCTTTAATACATCCACATGCTTTTTGAGTAGTTATTGCTCTGAAAAATAATGAAATGTTTTTGTGATTTGCTGTTCTCGTATACAGCAGCATGTTTCTACCCAGACTGTTCCCAATTCTCCTTAAATCTTGTAGAGTAGCACACAGCTATTGTTAACAGTCAATATCAGCTATACATTAGAGAGAAAACACATCTGCAATGGTCTTGTATTGGCAGTCAGTGAGGGGTTTCAGCTGTTGAAACTCCATAATGTCATATTTATCACGTTTGCACTAGACCGAGGATAAATATTTTCTGCTACAATACGCATATAAAGCTCATGATATGTTCCAGAAGTAATGGATGTGCGGTACGAGCGGCCGCTGTATACTGTATGGGACTACAACAATTCCTAGAAGCAGACAAAACAGAGGAAGCCATTAATGCCGGCACTCTATAATGTGTGCCGAGTACATACGTAATTACAGAGAATCCACCATGTGCTGATTACCAGGAAAACCACGATAAGTGCATGAACGTGTGAATTATTCAAGCACCAGAAATAAACCTACCTGCTGTAATAACAGGGGTTGGAAGAGCCTGAACTGGGAGATCTCCCAGCAACATCCAGTTTGGAAGCACACGTTTCCTAGCTGCAGGTTTTGCAGCATCACCTTCAGAGCTGACAGCGGAGGGCTGAAATACAGAAATGTAACGGATAAGACATTGAGAAAACAATTAGATGGAAAACCAACACAAATCCTGAGCAGTCTGTCCTCACATCCATCCAATGGATTCTATACAGATTGCATGGATATCGGCCAGACCAGAAGATGTTTCCATGAGTTTCAAATGGAACATGAACAAACTTTCTAATATATTTTAATTATGAAATCAGATTTTAGAACGGGGCCGAGTTCTACTTTAGGCTTTGTGTGCACTAGAAATGTGAAGTTTCTCAAGAAAATTTCTTGAGAAACTTCTGGGAGTGGAAGATTTCCGGACCTCCGGAAAAAATCCGCACCAAATCCACGGTAAATCCGCATGCGGATTTGCCGCGATTTTCCCGCAGGTTGTTCCCTGCGGATTTTGCAGGCTGTACTGCAGAAATCCGCAGGTACCTGTGGAAAATAATTGACATGCTCATTTTCTCAAGAAATTTTCTCAAGAAAATCTTCTCAAGGAAATTTCTTGAGAAAAATCCGCAGCGTGCACACAGCTATTTTTTTTTTCATAGGATTTGCTGGGAAATGTCTGCACAAAGATTGCAGACATTTCTCAAGAAATTTCCGCAGCAAATCCGCGGGTAAAACGGCCTAGTGCGCACATAGCCTTAAAGGCCCGTCACACACAACGAGATCGCTAATGAGATTGTTGCTGTGCCACAGTTTCTGTGACGCAGCAGCGAGCTCGCCAGAGATCTCGTTATGTGTGACAACTACCAGCGATCAGGCCCCTGCTGTGAGGTCGCCGGTTGTTGCAGAATGGTCCGGACCATTTTCTTCTAAGGCGATGTCCTGCTGGGCAGGACCCATCTCTGTGTTTCACACTGTGTGACAAGGTCCCAATGACCGCCAAGATCATATACAGGTCGCTACTGCGACCTGTATCGTTCCTGCATCGTTTGTAAGGTCTGACTGTGTGACATCTCACCAGCGACCTCCCAGCGACTTACCAGCGATCCCTATCAGGTTGTATCATTGTCGGGATCACTGGTAAGTCGTTGTGTGTGACTGGGCCTTTAGGCTGTAAATGAAAAAGTGTCAGGGATCTCCCATCCCTTCTGTGTCGGGATGTGATGAAAGGATTTTGGCTCAATTCATTAGCTAAGCCAGCTTGTTCCTCTGCCACAGAATCAGCAGTTAAAAGATTAGTGTTAGGCTAGTTTCACACTTGCGTTGAACGGTATCCGTTACATTGCGTTGTGTAACGGATGCAACGGATGTGTTGCATATAGTGGCACAACGGATGCAACGGATGCTGCAAAACAACGCAATTCGTTTTGATTTTTTTTTTTTATTTTTTTTTTTAGTTTTACCAGCGGCAGACTATTGTGAACGATCAGCTGATCGCTCCCAGTAGCCGGCCGCCGGGTGATCAGCTGATCGCTCCCAGTAGCCGGCCGCCGGGTGATCAGCTGATCGCTCCCTGCAGCCGGCCGCCGGGTGATCAGCTGATCGCTCCCTGCAGCCAGCCGCCGGGTGATCAGCTGATCGCTCCCTGCAGCCAGCCGCCGGGTGATCAGCTGATCGCTCCCAGTAGCCGGCCGCCGGGTGATCAGCTGATCGCTCCCTGCAGCCGGCCGCCGGGTGATAAGCTGAGCGCTGTAACTTGCCGGCGGCCGGGCATGCCCGTGGCCGGTCGCTCAGCTGAGCGCTGTTGCTTGTCGACGGCCGGGCGCTCAGCTGAACGTTCGGCCACCGCGAGCCAAAATAAAGTTTGATTTAAAAAAAAAAAAAAAAAAAAAAAAGAAGAAGAGCATGTGCAGTGAAATCCAGAGGATTCCGCTGCTCAATATAACGTTACATGCTGCGTTCCTCCCGCTGGGCGGAAGCAACGGAGCGTCGCCCAGCGGAAGCAACGCAGGTCCTTTTGGTACAATCAGTCTCCCATACAAGTCTATGGGAAACAGCAGAATCCGTTAACGGATTCCGCTGTTTTCCAAAAGGGCGGATTGTAACGGAAGGAAATAAACGCAAGTGTGAAAGTACCCTTAAAGGGAACCTGTCACCAGATTTGGCAACTAAGCTGCAGCCACCACCAGTGGGCTCTTATATACAGCAATCTAACATGCTGTATATAAGAGCCCAGGCCCTGTGTAGAATGTAAAAATCACTTTAAAATACTCACCTAAGGGTCGGTGCGGTGCAGACTGGTCAAATGAGTGTCTGCGTTACCGGCGCCTCCTCTTTGGCCATCTTTGTCCTCCTTCATTTGAAGCCTGGGTGCATGACGTGTCCTACGTAATCCACACAAGCAGACACTGGGGTCCTGTGCAGGCACAGGGGAGATCAAAGTATTGTAGTGCACCTACACAGGACCTCAATGCCAGCCTGTGTGCATAACATAGGACATGTCATGCACCCAAGCTTCAGAAGAAGGAGGACAAATATGGCCAAAAGAGGAGGCGCCAGTACTAGAGAACGGAGACACCCATCCGAGCAGTCTGCACCACAACACCATTCAGGTGAGTATTATGAAGTGATTTTTACATTCTACACAGCGGTCTGGGCTGTTATATACAGCATGTTAGAATGCTGCATATAAGAGCTCACTGGTGGTGACCACAGCTTATAGGCCCCAAATCTGGTGACAGGTTCCCTTTAAAATTATGACTAATGGGATTTTAACCCCCCCCCTTCCCCCAAAAAAAAAATTAAAAGGAGGAGACAAATTAAAAAAAATAAGAAAAAGAGATACTAATCCTCAGAGATTCCACAGGTCCTGTTACTTCACTTATCCGATCTCATCCGCCACACCACAAATGGCCAACAAACCCACCTGTTGATCACTGATTGAGGTGGGCTAATTGGCCAAGTGGTCATTTTCAGCCATGTTTGCAAATTGCTACTTAGTTTTACTTAGGCCACTTTAACACAGTCATGTCGTGCAGACCATATGCAGAGCACTATGCAAAAATTGGCGTGAACTTGACAGCTTTGTATATGCCTACGAGTCTGTCAAGTTCACAAAACCCACAACCTTCCCGTCCATAGCGGTCCATATTAAGAGCACAAAACCACAAAGCACAGGATGTAGGAAATAGAATTAATGAAATCAATAAATGGTCGTCCTAACACACAATTGACAAAGCGACTGTCAAGTGAACTGCAGCATTAAGCAAACCGGGTTCACTTTTTTTTCCCCACTATGGTTAGACATGATGCATCTGTGGCGCCGTCTGCCTAGCCGCCACAGATAATAACTGAATGTGTATTTCCATCTGTATAACATGTATTGTTAGCCTTAATGATTTATGGTTTTCTCAGCTGCTTACCACAACACACACATTTGGCTACACTCCCTTACTAGGGCTGTTCTCTTGATATAAAACCAACGCTTGAGTGTGAGCCCTAGGAGGAGGAGCTTTGTTCTGAGGAAAATCCAGTCAGAGCCAGTGTGAGGTGAAGAGAGGAGTGTAATATGGAGACGGTCCTGACCTGAGGTAACTGCTTAAACCTCTGGAGGTCCAGCTACACACTTGGCAGGGTATCAGTCCCTAGGTCACCTGGACTTCCAAGGTCAGTGGCAACCTGAGAGACTGCCATTAGCCTTTTTTTTATCAGGAGCAGTGAATTTCCTGGGAGCACAGTGGCATGTTTGAGTCTGGAAACTTCAGGAAGAAATAGTGAGTTTTTCTTCAGGATTCCCATCGCCTGCTAATCAAAAGGGATTAAAGATCCAGATTGGACTGGTCTTGGAAATCCCAGGATACCAAGATACCTATTCCCAGGTAGGGAAATAGTAGCAGAGGAAGAGTAGACTATCACCATACAGCAGAGAAGCCAGCTTTCATCAGGGCAGGAAGTACCTCCATCATTGGATGCTGTGATAAACAGATTGGAGCGCTCAAGTAAAAAGGTAAAAGCTCCCTGTCCTGTCTCTGGGTGAATAATTCTCTGCTGCACCATCCCTACCTCAACATCCCCCAGGACCCAGCCCTAGTTGGGGGATGAGGAGACAACCCTCTGGCACTGTGCATCACCACCTAACTCCTGGGGACCTCCAGCAATACCGGCCATACCACAACCGAATATCCCAACTGGCATCAAACTCTATTTTTTTTAATTTAGTTATTTTATTATTTTCTTCCTCGCTTTTTAAATATTTTTAACTCCCATTACAAAAGCCTGTCGCTCGCGCCCGGTAAGGCCATACCGCCACTCGCAGCCACCACCGTAACATCAGAGGTCTACCGGTGGCAGCACACATCTGCAAGGACTGGTAAATAGAGAATGTGGCTGTTAGAATTTTCAACTCCAGAATGGCTCCACCAGCCGAGCAGAGCTTTTTCAGTCTTGTTCTTCATCACAAACCAAAAAGGCCAAGCATTGTCCTCAGATCTGCTAGACCACCACATTGAGATAGGAAATTGGTCTCATTTTCCTTAACAGAGAGCGATGAAATAAACTAAAATACTATAAAAAAAAAAGGAAATTGCCATTCTTTGTAAATGCAAAGTAGTTCTACATATACAGCATATATCAAATTTAACTTTGTGCTTCAGATCCTCACCAATTTCAAGAGCTGAAAATACCCAAATTATATTGAGAATATGTTCCAGCATGCGCTGACGCATTTCACGGTTCTGCGCGTTGTTCATCATTGATCAATATTCACAGCCTCCTACTAGGACTCAGTGCAATGAGGCTTGTAACGTGAGAGGATGGTCGCCCACTGTGCACATCCTCGTCGCTCCAAATATAGCACCACTCACAGTAGGTGACAAGGTCAAATAAAAAAAAGAAATTCATTTTTCCAATAAAATTTTGAGTATGGAAGAGTGAAGGGTTCATAAAATAAAAGAGGTTATCGCTCTCTATTAGCAATGTTAATTTTTGGGGTGAAATAGAATTGAATTGTTTAATGTCATCAAACTATCAATAGTAATTTAGATGGGGTTTTTTTGCAGTAACATTAAGCATTTTTCACTATGTGGCATAAATAATATTCATTCCTATATTCTACGTGCACATTGCATTGGAAAGAAAATATAGAGTTTAAGAATCACAAGTATTTTTCTTTATAGTTTTTCTTCCATGAGAAGAAATAGAAGCATTTGGAGGTAAATTTAAATTTTTAAACAATTTTCTGTTTTTTAATTTTTGCATTTTACATTATTTACGGTTTGGTATAAATAACTTGTGACGCCGCCTTCCTGTGTCCCCCACCCGGTAAGCTACATTCAGCCTTTTAGACAAACCGTAAGACTACAGCACAGACCCACATTTAAACATTAAAAATAATTTTCTCTTATTTTCCTCCTCTTAATTTGGGGTGCATCTTATGGTCCGGTGCGTCTTATAGTCCGAAAAATAATATTTCCTTGCACCCTTAAGTGCTTTTCACATGGTATTAAAGGGTATTTAGCCTGGTTTAACCTAATATTTATTTATTTAATTTAAAAAAAAAAAAAAACAAATAAAAAAAAAAACGTTGGGTCCCCCCTATCAATTATCTAGATCAACATGATGAATGATCACGTTCCTGATGTCACCGCTCATCAGTGTCCCGAGGCTCGCGGTGCGCAGTATGAACCGGGACTGGCTGCTGCTCGGCCTTGTTCCAAGGCTCCATAATCGAGGGAAGCGCTGGACTACGTCAGAGCTGGCAACTTTCCTTTCTAATAATTCTGTGAACAAGGAACAGTCTCTTGTTTTAACTTCTCTGTTTTCAGGTCTGTCTTTCTGTTTTTGGATTACGGCAGACCTGCATGGCTTTTGTTTTTTTTAATGAAAATGGTGAATCAGGGAACGTGTGGGAGAGGGTTTCTCAAATAAACTATTTGTGTGTTCTTTTCTTTTCACTTACTGGGTTAGTAAAGGGGGTGTCTGATAGACACCTATCCATTACTAACACCAGGGCTTGAGGCCAGCTAACACAACACAGCTGACATCAAAGCCAACTACCATTAACCGGACTGCCAACACACCAGGGCAATCAAGAAGAGCCGAGGTGATGCAACAGATTTGGTGCATCTAATGTGATGTGCCACTTCCAGGCCAGATAATGGCTGATATTTTTAGGCTTGGAAGGAGCCAATAACCAAGCACCTTCCCAGCCTGATACCATCCTCCAGCTGTCTGCTTTACCTTAGCTGGGTGTCAAAAATAGGGAAGACCCCACATCATTTTTTTGTTAATTACTTAAATTTGTTAATCCAGGCTAAACACCCTTTAGTGCCAAATGAAAGGCACTACAGAGTGCAAGTGTATAATATGTAGCGGGGTTGTAAATTATATTAGCTGCAGGATATCTATAGGTCTATGCATTCTGTCTAATATATATTTCTATTATCTATCTAGCTATAATATTTATTTATTTTTTGTGTGTATCTGTATAGGTGTGTGAGGTGCTGGCCACGAACTAAAGACTTATTGGACTTTTTCCAGCATGAAGTACTGGTTACTAGAGTTGAGCGCGGTTCGCGGTTCGAGGTTCTCCAGTTCTAGGCTCGAGTGATTTTGGGGCCTGTTCTAGATCGAACTAGAACTCGAGCTTTTTGCAAAAGCTCGATAGTTCTAGAAACGTTTGAGAACGGTTCTAGCAGCAAAAAAAACAGCTAATTCCTAGCTGGCTTTCCGCTGTAATAGTGTAAGTCACTCTGTGACTCACACTATTATGAAATTTCAGTGTATAGTGTGCGTGAACAGCGCCTTCAGATCACTCCTGTTTGTATAATGGCGATCGCCATTTTTTTTTTTTTTCCTTGTCTTCCTTCCCTAAGCGCGCGCGTGTAGTGGGGAGGGCCATTATGCCAGCCAATCCCAGACACACACACAGCTAAGTGGACTTTTAGCCAGAGAAGCAACGGCATGTGTGATAGGATGTCCATGTCACATGTCCCTGCATTATAAAAACGAGTATCTGGCCGTCCGGACGCCATTATCTCTTCTGCGTCCTTGGTGTCAGACATCACTGGCGCAGCTCCGTCCTTTGTCCTATCGCCGATACTGCTGTATGCGCTCCATACACAGCGCTGGACAGCATAGGGATAGCACTTTCTATCAGTCCTTTTAAGGGCTCGTACCGGCAGGGTCAGAGTTAAGGTGACAGGTCCTGAAAACAGAGACAGCGCCTGTGTAGCTAAGGTCAGGGATTTCGTCGCTGCATTTCCCCATTAGGAGGGAATAGAAAGGCAGGCTTCCATTCCTCTACCCAGAGCACCACAATCCTGGCACTGTACCCTCCTGTCCTCTGCACACTCCAACTCATTATAACTAAGCCATTATACTAGCAAACACTCAGTGTACCTAGTGGCATCCTAAACGTGGCTATTGGACTTTTGTCTAGTCCCACTAGTGCAAAGACATTTGCAGCACCTCTGCCTGCATTGCACACTCCAACTCATTATAACTAAGCCATTATACTAGCAATTGATGCTGCCAGTTTAAGGGCCGTAGTTGCATTGTCAGGGATATTTATTCTTTATTATTCTGCTGCTAATAAAGCTAGACCACCGCTGCAATCTACACCACCTCTCAATTTTTACTACCAAATTTTAAGTGCACAATCTTGTCGCAATCAACATAAGTGGCAAAATGACAGATGCTGGTGGAAAGGGGAAGAGGCGTGGTGGAAAAGGAAAAAAAGGGTTTGTCCGTGGGGAAGGTGGCAAAGCTCCATTATCATCTGCTGAAGAGAGACCATCTACCAGCAAAAGTAAGATGTCTACTACTTACCGTGGACAATCCGATGTGCTCCCTTTTTTACGGACACGAACAACAGGAACAAAGGTAGATGATGGCCAAAAAAGGAAAATGCTTGAATGGATCTCAAGTGGTCCAACAAGTGCCCTCTCAGCCACTTCAAGTACCGCATCCAAAAAACACCAGTCCTCTGAGTTGTCATCCCAATCAAACTTGCTTTCTCCCAGCTCTGAAGTTTCCATCAGCCCTGCACAGTATGGTGGAACTGAGATGGCTGAGTCTGCAGAGCTGTTCAGTCACACTATAGCCTGGGAATCAGAGGTCTGCTCCCAAGCTACAGTGAGTACAGAACAGGAAATGGTCTGCAGTGATGCCCAGAACCTTTGTGACTCTGATTCAGGCCGTGAGGACCAAGTTTCTGAGCATAATGTTGACCCTTTGTCACAAACTGTAACACCTGTGGTTATAGACAATGAGGAACATACTGATGAAGATGAGACGCAGATACCCGATTGGGATGACAACTTAAATATTCGGTCAGGGCAAGAAGAGGCTCGGTCTGAGGGGGAGGGGAGTGCAAACACAACAATTGATGATGACGTTCTAGATCCCACCTACTGTCAACCCACAGTCAGGCACTCGAGGAGGTCAACAGAGGTGGTGGAGGAGGATGCAACTGATGACGAAGTTACCTTGCGCCTTCCTGGACACAGTCGGAGAACTGGTAGCACGTCTACAACTGCATCCTCAGCCACCACTCTGCCTCTGAGCATTATTCGGGGTGGATCAACAGGTCGCATGGCCTCTAAGCCTTGCCTAGCCTGGTCCTTTTTTGACATAGAAAAAGATCGCCCAAATTATGTGATCTGTAAAATTTGTCATGGTTCTCTTAGTAGAGGTCAAAACCTCAGCAGTTTGACAACTTCTTCCATGAATCGTCACATGAATAAATATCATATGTCCCGGTGGGAAGCTCACCGTGATGCAATGCGGCCTAGCGGAGCGAACCATCCACCGCCTGCCCCTTCCAGTGCATCCGCACGCTCTTCATCTTCTAGGACTGTGGGGAAAGCTGTCACACCTGTTTTTCCACCCACAATTTCCACCACTGTAACCGCAACAGGCAGTTTGCTTGGTAGGTCGTCAGTTGGTTTGGAAGGGGAAACAAGTGAGTGTGTACAGCTCTCTCAGACATCGATAGCACCAACGTTGGATGAAGGCAACATCATGTCTCCGCCTGCACTTTCCTCACAAACCTGCATTTTTCCAGGGACACCCTACTCAACACCGTCTACACACAGCAGCCAGATCTCTGTCCCTCAGATGTGGTCAAATAAAAGGCCACTTCCTGCGACCCATGACAAAGCTAAGAGGTTGACTCTATCCCTCTGTAAGCTGTTGGCTACCGAAATGCTGCCTTTCCGCCTAGTGGACACACAGGATTTTAGAGACCTTATGTCTGTCGCTGTGCCCCAGTACCAGATGCCTAGTCACCACTACTTCTCTAAGAAAGGTGTGCCCGCGCTACACCAGCATGTCGCACACAACATCACCGCTTCCTTGAGAAACTCTGTGTGTGAACGGGTGCATTTCACCACCGATACTTGGACCAGTAAGCATGGACAGGGACGTTACATGTCGCTGACTGGGCACTGGGTAACTATGGTGATAGATGGTGAAGGGTCTGCTGCACAAGTCTTGCCGTCCCCACGACTTGTGTGTCAATCCTCTGTCTGTCCAAGTTCCGCCACTGCTTCTGCCTCCTCCACCTCATCTGGGTCCTCCACCTCCGCCCCAAGCCTGCCTGGTCAGGCCACCAGCGTTCTCACTGCGCAGAAGGAATCACGCACCCCTCATTACTATGCTGGCAGCAGAGCGCAAGGGCATCAGGCGGTCTTTAGCTTGACATGTCTTGGGAATAAGAGTCACACAGCTGAGGAGTTGTGGTCAGCTCTGCGGTCCGAGTTTAATAAATGGTTGTCTCCACTCAACCTGCAGTCTGGTAAGGCCGTGTGCGACAATGCTGCAAACCTGGGTGCGGCCCTTCGCCTGGGCAAGGTGACACACGTACCTTGTATGGCTCACGTGTTGAACCTTGTCGTCCAGCAATTTTTAACACACTATCCCGGCCTAGATGGCCTTCTGAACAGGGCACGAAAACTGTCTGCTCACTTCCGCCGTTCAAGCGCCGCAGCTGAGCGACTTGCATCGCTCCAGAAGTCTTTCGGCCTGCCGGTTCATCGCCTGAAATGCGATGTGCCGACACGCTGGAATTCGACTCTCCACATGTTACAGCGACTGTGGCAGCACCGTCGAGCCCTGGTGCAATACGTCATGACGTATAGCCTGGGCCAACGAGATGCAGAGGTGGGGCAGATCACCCTGATAGAGTGGTCTCAGATCAAGGACCTATGCACCATTCTGCACAGTTTCGACATGGCGACGAATATGTTTAGCGCTGACAATGCCATTATCAGCATGACAATTCCAGTCATTTACATGCTGGAGCACACGCTAAACACTATTCGGAGTCAGGGGGTGGGAAACAGGAAGGGGAGGAACTACAGGAGGATTCATATGCGCAAGGGACAACAACATCACCAAGGTCCAGACGTTCATCATCACCAACGCAGCAGGCATGGGACCATGGGGGACAGGGATCAACAAGGGCGCATAGTAGCAGGCGAAATGTTGAGGAAGGTGCAGGAGAACATGAAGAAATGGAGGACGAACTGTCCATGGACATGGAAGACTCAGCGGATGAGGGAGAGCTTGGTCAAATTTCAGTTGAAAGAGGTTGGGGGGAGATGTCAGAGGAAGAAAGAACGGGTAGCACCTCTATGCCACAAACACAGCGTGGACTTGGTCCGCATGGCTGCGCAAGACACATGAGTGCCTTCTTGTTGCACTACCTCCAACATGACCCTCGTATTGTCAAAATTAGAAGTGATGATGACTACTGGATTGCCACACTATTAGATCCCCGGTACAAGTCCAAATTTTGTGACATAATTCCAGCCATAGAAAGGGACGCACGTATGCAGGAGTATCAGCAGAAGCTGTTACTCGATCTTAGCTCGGCTTTTCCACCAAACAACCGTGCAGGTGCAGGGAGTGAATCTCCCAGTTGTAACTTGACAAACATGGGACGGTCTCGTCATCTTCAACAGTCTACCCGTACCAGTAGGACCGTATCTGGTGCTGGTAACAGCAATTTTATGGAATCTTTTCATAATTTTTTTAGACCCTCCTTTGCAAGGCCACCAGAGACAACAAGTCTGACACATAGTCAACGGCTGGAGAGGATGATACAGGAGTATCTCCAAATGAACATCGATGCCATGACTTTGCAAATGGAGCCTTGCTCCTTTTGGGCTTCAAATCTAGAAAAATGGCCAGAGCTCTCCAGTTACGCCTTGGAGATTTTGTCGTGTCCAGCTGCCAGCGTTGTCTCTGAACGTGTCTTCAGTGCTGCTGGGTGTGTGCTGACAGATAAGCGCACGCGTCATCAAAATGAACAAGTCATGGATCCAGAAGGAATTTACTACCCCTGTGTCATCCTGGGGAGAGTAAATGCTTGTGGATTTGGAATGTGCTTGATGCAAATCAAAACATCCTGTTTGCAACTAGGGCACAACTGCTGCCACTGAAGGGGTGGGTGTGTGTGGGGCCCAATTTTTGGAAAAAAGGGAGACTCCGCTTGGAGTAACCCTTGCTTACATTGATTTTAAAAGAAGCCAAGATGAACAGAGCTGGGATCAGGAAAGACTTTGCTACCTACCCCGGTGTCATCCTGGGGACGGTTAATTATGGCATATTTTTGAATGTGCTTGATGCAAATCTAGCTGTGAAGTGTACAACTGGGGCACAACTGCTGCCACTGAAGGGGTGGGTGTGTGTGGGGCCCAATTTTTTGAAAAAAGGAAGACTCCGCTTGGAGTCACCTTGCGGTGTTTTACATGATTTTAGAAGGGCGTGCCATGCCTATATCTGTGTCTCCTCCTCTTTTTCCTTGTCCTGCTCTTTTGTGTTCACATGAGTATATGTCCTTGTCACTTTCTCATGTGTTTGTGTTGTGTTGTGAGTTGTTTGTCACCTTTTGGACACCTTTGAGGGTGTTTTCTATGTGTTTTTATGTGTTTGTGAATGCCTGCCATTGTTTCCTATGCGGTTCGAGTTCGGTTCGTCGAACGTTCGACGAACCGAACTCGAACGGGACCTCCGTTCGGCGAACCGACCTCGGGACCGGTTCGCTCATCTCTACTGGTTACGTCAATCTTATTGTTGGGTTTTAGATTTTCAGACAGGCTAATTGTAATGATGGGTAACTGAGCAGGGGTACCTAGACTGGCCCTTAAACTGGGGATCCTGCGCTGTCCTTTATCTCAGAGGTAAGCTCGATGGTAGCAAAGTCTGGACCGTCAGCTGCTGTCAGTCACGTAACTCACGGCTACCGCTGGATCCAGCGGTGGCCACGGGTAACCTCACTAAAAGCTCAGCTGATCGCGCTACTCACCTCATTTGCTGCGTGGAGCAGACAGGAGCGGTGGTGTATACTACTGCTCCTGTCACCTTCATGAAGCACAGCTGGATGCGACGCTGGAGGTCCGTGGATTACACCGGGCATGGAGGGCTTTGTTGGGGTTAATAAATTGTTAATGAGGGAATTTGTTAGTGTTTTTTATTTCTAATAAAAGGATTTTTTCAGGTTTGTCTGTTTTTTAACTGTAACTTACAGATTAATCATGGAAGGTATCTCGGGGAGACGCCTGACATGATTAATCTAGGATTTAGTGGCAGCTATGGGCTGCCATTAACTCCTTATTACCCCAATTGCCAACGCACCAGGGCAAATCGGGAAGAGCCGGGTACAGTCCCAGAACTGTCGCATATAATGTATGCGCCAATTCTGGGCGTCTGATGGCTGATATTGTTAGGCTGGGGGGATCCCCATAACGTGGGGCTCCCCATCCTGAGAATACCAGCCTGCAGCCGTATGGCTTTATCTGGCTGGTATTAAAATAGGGGGGGGACCGCACGCGTTTTTTTTTATATTATTTATTTATTTCTCTGCTCCATAGTGACACGCCCACCGGCGGCTGTGATTGGTTGCAGTTAGACAGCTGTCACTCATCGTGTGGGCGTGTCTCAATGCAACCAATCATATTTGCCGGTGGGCGGGGAAAGCAGGGAATACGAGATTGATTAATGAGCGGCCGGCTTTTTCAAAATAGTAAAAGCCGCCGGAGTTTTTAGAACAGCCGTGCAGCGCCGCGCCGGAGATCGGGGAACTGTGAGTATGAGAGAGGGCTGCTCAATTCAGTCATTCAGGGGATTAGCGGTCACCGGTGAGTCCTTTACGGGTGACCGCTAATCAGTACGCGGCACACAGACAGAGCCGCAGCATGACAATGAAGTCGGGTGAAGTTCACCCGAGTTCATTCTCATCGCGCAACTCTGTCTACTGTCAGCCGACATCTATAAACGACATTGTGCATCACAAACACGGACATTCCACGTACACATACACGTTCATGCCACACGCACACACAGACAGCATACGGCATCAACACGGATGTCATACGTACCGGAGAAACGCTCCTAAAAAAACGGAACACAGACCCGAAAAATGGACCGTAAGACACGTACGTTTTTTTGCGGAAGTGTGTTTTAGGCCTTAAGGAGAGTGAAAGGGAAAGCAGAAAAAAAATCTTTCAAGAAGAAAACTTGAAAAGTTTTGATTGCTTTGGTATCAGAATATGAAAATTGATCTGTATTCAGATAAGATGTTTCATCGGGCTCCGTGGGAAGCCTTTATTCATGTTGCATGACGGGAGCCCTACAGAGGAGAGAATATAAAAAGGCCACTAATAAGCATAAAGGGAAGGGTGAAATTGTCATTTCCAACATTATACAGTCTTCCCTTCTCATTTGATCTGATGCAGAAGAAACAAATGGTCGTCAAGAGCAACATATACCGGCCCAAGCGCCAAGTCATCAGCCGCAGATACTCTCCCGCAGACGCTCGGAGAGAAGAGAAATGTCAGGGAAGAGAAGGAACTGATGGGGGCGAAGGAATTCCTGCTGAGGGTCAGGATGAGATGAGCGGCCAAGAAAGGTGCCGGCTAAGATGCAATCACAATAATTGTGAAATGTAATCCCAAATACTGCGGATGACAGGCAATAAGTCATTTACAGTATAACACAGAGAAGCCAAAGCCGCTGATATGTGGCACATAAAAGTGTCAGCCTCAGCATTTCCTATGTAACAACTAGAAATGTGATATCGCCGCTCAGCAGAGGCTTCAGCTCGCGGCTCAAGGACTGCAGGGTCGTGATCAACAGCAACCTGCGAGTGAATTTACCTCTATGTATTGTGCATACTTTTGTGGAGGTACAAAATCTACTAGTAACCAAAGAAGTAAAAACAAGTGTTTAACCCCTTCAGCCCCCGGGCACTTTCCGTTTTTGCGTTTTTGTTTTTTGCTCCCCTTCTTCCGAGAGGCGTAACTTTTTTATTTTTCCATCAATCTTGCCATATGAGGGCTTGTTTTTTGCGGGACGAGTTGTACTTTTAAATGAAACCATAAGTTTTACCATATAGTGTACTGGAAAACGGCAAAAAAATTCCAAGTGCGGAAAAATTGGAAAAAAAGTGGGATTGTACAATAGTTTTTGGGATATTTTATTCACCGTGTTCACTATATGGTAAAACTGATGTGTGGGTATGATGCCTCAGGTCGGTGCGAGTTTATAGACACCAAACATGTATAGGTTTACTTGTATCTAAGGGGTTAAAAAAAATTCACAAGCTTGTCCGAAAAACGTGGCGCACGTTTTGCGCCATTTTCCAAAACCCGTAGCGTTCTCATTTTTCAGGATCTGAGGCTCAGTGATGGCTTATTTTTTGCGTCTTGACCTGACGTTCTTAACGGTACCATTTTTGCGCAAATGCTACGTTTTGATCGCCTGTTATTGCATTTTGCGCAAAATTTGCGGCGACCAAAAAACGTAATTTTGGCGTTTGGAATTTTTTTGCCGCTACGCCGTTTACTGATCAGATTCATTGATTTTATATTTTGATAGATCGGGCATTTCTGAACGCGGCGATACCAAATATGTGTGTATTTTTTATTTTTTTAACCCTTTAATTTTCAATGGGGTGAAAGGGGGGTGATTTGAACTTTTAGGTTTTTTTATTTTTTTTAAATTTTTTAAAACTTTTTTTTTACTTTTTTTTTTTTTATTTATTTTTTTATTTTACTAGTCCCCCTAGGGGGCTATTGCGATCAGCAATCCGATCGCTTTGCACAATCTGCAGATCTCAGCTACAGAGCTGAGAACTGCAGATTTGCTGCTTCACTTTCAATGCTGGCTGTATTCCGGCATTGAGAGGAAGTGACTCATGTTAGCCACAGGCGTCATCACATGACCCTGTGCTACCATGGCAACCGCCGAAAGTCACGTGATCATGTCACGTGACTTCCGGCGGGGGCGGGGTAAGTCACTGTCATGGCGGCGCCCATATACATATCGCTGCCAAGACTTTGGCAGCGAAATGTAAGGGGTTAATGGCCGCGGGTGGAAGCGATTCCACCCGCGGCTAGCAGGCACACATATCAGCTGTTGATAACAACTGATATGTGCGCGTCTCGCCGCCGCCCGCCGGCGGCAGGGGGCGGGGCTTACCGGGAAACGATCCATGACGTATCTAGTACGTCATGGGTCGTTAAGGGGTTAACCCTGACCGGACATATATCCCTAACACGGGGAGACAAATGAAAAAGAAAAACATTGTTTGGTGCCTCAGGTATTCTGCTGGATTTTTGGTATATTCAGTCCTCTGAATCAGAATGGGTCACTCGTTTTTGGCAGCTGCTGAATGTACAGTCATCAAAATCAGATGACAGAGGAGACTGGCCACCGCCGCTAACTGCAGATCCGCTCTTACGACAGCATGTGACCGGAGGCTGCTGCGATGCCATTGTACTGTATTACACTGTATTGGAGTGTGACGGATCCGGCAATCCGGCAAAATGCTGAATGTGTGAAACGGACCTTAAAAAGGAATCTGTCACCAGGTTTTTGCTCCCCCATCTGAGATCAGTATAATGTAGAGACAGAGACCCTGATTCCAGTGATGTGTCACTTACTGAGCTGTTTGCTGTTATTCTGATAAAATCAATGTTTTCTCTGCTGCAGATCTAGCAGTTATACAGAGCTCCTGAATATGCTGGACTACCTGCAGCATGCCAGGTAGTCCTGTAATGATAATCTATTGGTGATTAAACAGTGATTTTATCAAAACTACACTAAGCAGCCCAGTAAGTGACATCACTGGAATCTGGATCTCTGCTCCTATGTTATGCTGCTCTCAGATTAGTGACACATTCCCTTTAGTTAGGAGCTGGTCTACCAGTTCTTCACAACAGCTGGTCAACACCATTTGGGGTTTACATCCGGCCACCGCTGGAGCTAATGACTAGTGATCGGCTGGTGTGGCAGACCCCCTTGATCTGATATCAGAGCTCTATCTAGTGTTCATAAAACCCCTTTAAAAAAAAGAATTAACCACCAGGCGTTTCCCATATAACATATAGCAGTGCAATACTGGCAACTAGCATGGTGAATAAAATCATACCTTCAGTTTTCAGATTGGATCTTTGCAGAAATAAAAATGTTCATAGAGGTCCATAAATTGGTGCATTCCTTGCGTGGCATGTGCAGCAGGGCAGGACTTTGTCGTCGGGTCCTCTCCTCCTCAGGCATCCTCCTGGCTTACCCCTTTTCTTTATTTAAATTTAAGTTTTGTTAGTCTTTTGTCAAGCTGCCACCAGGGGGAGCCAGAGCTCTGCAGCAGAAGACACTACACAGAGCAACGAGAATCAGGAAGTAAATACACAGCGTTCTCATACACTGCCTCACAGCACAGCTGAGAAGCAGAGCTGCAGGGCATGCGAGGAATAGTCAGGCAGGCTCGGTCAAACACCGTACGGGCAGAAGCAGGACCAGAGGAACGAGCAAAAGCGGAGTCAAAGTAAGGCCAAGGTCAGTACCGGAGGAAGCAACCGAGTGAGGAAATAGGAGAGGGGACAGAGGACAGGAGGGACAACCAGGGGACAAAACACAGACAAGGGCACGGGGGCACAGGAACAGACAGATCAGGATATCACTCACAGGACCAGCAATCACAGGCAAAGCAGTGCTAAGCTTAAAGCCGGTGCTGGTTCACTGGAAATGTCAGCTTTTAAGGCATCCAGGGTCCGGAAGTGAGGGCTCCGCCCCATTACCATGTGGACGGGGAGGCGAACCATGACATCGTTAATTTTGAAGACTGTGAGCGGCATCGCTGCATGTGCAGATTTAATTATTCTCATCTGCGCATGCACCAATGCCATTCATAGCCTTCTTCACAGCGTCTTCAATGAAATGGCGCCGGAGATCGCACTATACACATGTGCCAACTCCAGCGCCAATTTAGGCTGCTTTCACACATCCGGTAGGTGCAGAGCCGGTCAGTCCGGCTCTAAAACCTATGCAACGGATGCGGCGAAAAAGCCGCATCCTTTGCATAAGTTTTTTAAATGCAGCCCGTCCGGTTTTTGCCGCTTGCGGCATGCTACTGAGCATGCGCAGTGGCAAAAACCGCATGCGGCGGCCGGATGCGGTTTTTGCCGCATAGGCATGCATTGAAAAATGCGCCACATCGGCTGGATCTGGCGCGATGCGTTTTTTTTTTTTTTGACGCACAAAAAAGCGTGCCAGGCAACGTTCCATCCGGATGCCGTATTGGCTAAATCTGCAAAAACCGGACGGAACGCAAGCCCATGCGGCACTAATTATAAAGTCTATGCAGGAAAAACGCAACCGGCAGCAAAAAAAAACTGTTGCGTTTTTCCTGCAAAGTGCCGGATTGTGCCGCACAGGAAAAACCGGAGGTGTGAAAGCAGCCTAAGGCTACTTTCACACATCCGGTTTGAGCTCTGCGGCTCAATCCGGCTGTGAAGCCTATGCAACGGATGCGGTGAAAACACCGCATCCTTTGCATACGTTTTTTACATGAGGCCGGTCCGGTTTTTGCCACTTGCGGCATGCTACTGAGCATGCGCAGTGGCAAAAACCGCATGCGGCGGCCGGATGCGGTTTTTGCCGCATCGCGCCGCATCCGACATCCATAGGGATGCATTGGGAAAAGCGCCGCATCGGCCGGATGTGGCGCGATGCGGTTTTTTTTTGCCGGAGCAAAAAACGTGCCAGGGAACGTTCCATCCGGCCGCCGCATCGGCTAAATCTGCCGCATGCGGCAAAAACCGGACCGAACGCAAGCCCATGCGGCACAATGCGGCACTAATTAAAGTCTATGCAGGAAAAACGCAACCAGCAGCAATAAAAACCGGTTGCGGTTTTCCTCCAAAGTGCCGGATTGTGCCGCATTGCAAAAGCCGGATGTGTGAAAGCAGCCTTAATGGAGACATAATGACACTAGCAATGTGCAGGCACTGTCAAGAGCAGCAATGGTGGAGAGGTTAAAAAAAAAAAAAGGGGGCAAGCCAGGAGGATGTCTGAGGAGGAATTTACACAGAGGACCCGACAAACAAAGGTTCGTCCCTGTTGTACATGTCAATCACAGAATGCACCAGTTTCTAGACCTTTATGAATATTATTTCTTCAACCAAAAGATCCAATCTAAAATGTGAAAGTCTGATTCTATCCACCATGCTGATGCCAGTATTGCTCTGCCTGTACTTTATATTGGAAAATCCTGCTGGTTGGTTCCCTTTAAGGCACATTGATAAGTTCCATCTCTTCCACCAATCTGCAAAATTCCAAATAGAGTAGATTTTGGTGCAGATTTCCATTAAAAAAAAAACCAAAAAAAAAAAAAACACAAAAACAGCAGATTAATGTAAAACAAATTAAATACCATTTTCACGGTCCTTAGAACGTCTGTAACAAAAGGTCTCCTGGTCCTTGCTGGAAGGGGAGTATAATGTTTTGTTATTTATCTTATTTTATATGATCAGCTGGGATTCTTTCAGGTAATCAGCAGCAAAATATGCAACAGTTGGGTTTCCTTCTATATTTTCACTTCCTCAAGGAACGAAATATGGAAAATCCCCAACAAACCCTTGATTCAGTTCCTAAATTCTAAATATTACACATGTATACCTAATTTACATGCACCAGAAAAATCTTCATGGATTTGTGCCCGCAGTCCAGAAAAAAAAATAAATAAATAAATAATTAGCAACAAGAATGATCACTGATGTTCATTGATTTCCTGAATTCTCCACAGAAGAACAGCGGATTAGTGCCGTGGAGTGAAAATTAGGTAAATTCTTGTGTGGATCCACTGAGACATCCACGGCACAAATCCAAGTGTCGGCCTTAGATTTCGGCTATGAATTCTCTTGTAAATACAAATCAGATTTGCCATTGGCAAATCCAGAACATAAAACAACAACATATATACATGCTTAATATTTAGTTTCGGGAGTTTTACAACTTCTGACAAAAAAGAATGAAATAGAGGAAATAAAAGATTAAATATTTTTAAAAAATCTAAAACAATCAAGCAAAAAAAAATCCTACCTGGTCACTGCGGATCTTTCCATTAGTCCTGGAGCTGCTGGGGGCGGATAGTGATGATGGAGCACATCGAGGAGGGGACTTTGCTTTGGTTTCAGATGTTTGAGGAGAGCAGGGAGAAACGTCATTTACATCAATATCTTCAAGTCCTTGACTATTACTGTAAAATAAGACAAAAAATTACTGTACAAGAATATGGACCTAAACAGGCAAAGAAGCATTCTATCATCTGCCATTGAGAAGTGTTGATCCTCTTGAAGGAAAAAAAGTGAACATTGGAGGGGACTTTTAGGTCATACGCATCGGTGAGATAGCAGCTCTATAGATACATCCGTACAGCAGTGTATGTAATGTCATTAGTCATAATTAATAATAATAATAATTTAATTCACTTATATACCGCTATTAATTCCACAGCGCTTTACATACTGATTGTGAGCCCCAATTGGGACAGTGTTGCCAATCAGTATGTTTTTTTGGAGTGTGGGAGAAAACCGGAGAACCCAGAGGAAACCCACGCAAACACGGGGAGAACATACAAACTCCTTGCAGATGGTGTCCTTGGTGGGATTTGAACCCAGCTTTTAACCACTGAGCCACCGTGTGTGCTTATAAAAGGTTCACTGGATAGAATTCATTTTATCTTTATCAGAACGAGGTTTGTAAGAAACAAAAGCGCCAATTACTTTAGATAGACATGAAATGAGAACATTGTGGGGTCAGAAAGGGACATGAGAAAAGCAGAACATGCATGCGCTGGGGTCCTGGGTTCAAATCCCACCAAGGGCAATGTCTATAAGGAGTTTGTATGTTCTCCATGTGTTTATGTGGGTTTCCTCAAGGTTCTCCGGTTTCCTCCCACACTCCAATGTCATACTGATAGGGGAATTAGATTGTGAGCCCCAATGGGGACAGTGATTATCACGTCTAAAGCTCTGTGGAATTAATAGCGCTATATAAGAGAGTATAATAATATTTAAATAAAGCACCACAATCCACACTTATTACAGGGGTTGTGCACTGCTTGTATAGTGATGGTCTGTCCTTAGGAGAAGTCATTAATATTAGATTGATATGGAGGGTGGTCCGACACTCTGTACCACCACCGATCGGCAGATCTTCAGCAGATGCTGGATGTGACTGTGTACAGAACCGAACACCACACTGAGCAGCACTGGTCTGCAATATCCAGCAGCGGCCACTATAGGTATGTGGCTGCACCGTTCTGCTCCGTACAGTTTACATCTGGGTGCTAGAGGTGATAGCAACTGATCGGTGGAGGGGCAGAGTTTCGGACCCCCTCCAATATAATCTTATTGTCATATTAATGGATTCACAGCTGTAGCCGGTGGTACAGGACACTAACACAGGGAATTCACTGGAAATGTAGCAGCAGATAGTTAACAGGAGGGTACTGTTTTTTTAATTACACATACTGTCGCTGGTACTTTTTTTCTACACTCCACAACCCCTTGTCTACAATGACAGGTCCACTTGTCCTATTCTACATTTCCAGGACTCGGCACAGATTTTGTACGGTGAGGTTATATACTGTACATATATAATGGTATATTCAAAATAAATAGGTACACACAATATAGAGGCCACCTGTCTATAAGATTACCGAGGGGTGGTCAGTAAGGCTCAGGAGGCGCAGTCCATTTTACCTTTATTGTAAAAGGAACCGGTCACCAGGCTTTTCCCTTATAAACTGAAGCCACCACCAGTGAGCCCTTATATACAGCATGCTAGAATCAGGGCTGTGGAGTCGGTAAGCCAAACCTTCGACTCAGACTCAGACTCCTACATATATTGCTTATAGTTAGGGGAAAAATTTATTGTAATACATGAACATGTGTATGTGACCATCAGACATTTAATAATTGTTATGATACAAATACAATAATCAAGATATTTGGATAGAACATAAAATATATTTATTGGATACAACTTTAGAACACAAACTGTAATAAATTGTAAATATGTAATACACTATGTAATATACAGTAGATTACATATTTATCGTGTGTGTATTTATCTTGTGTGTATATACACATACATACACCGTATTTATATATATATATATATATATATATATATATATATATATATATATATATATATTGTATTACATATTTACAATTTATTAGTTTTTTGTGTTCTAGAGTTGTATTCTAATAAATATATTTTATGTTCTATCCAAATATATTGATTATTGTATCATAAAAATGATTAAATGTCTGAAGCTCACATTGTACTACAATACATTTTTCACTTAAATATAAGCATTATACCAAATATTATTTAGTAAAATAATCAGCACATTCTGCATTGCACTACTGTCCCCAATTTATTATATATTTTAGGAGTCGGAGTCGGTGCATTTTATACCGACTCCACCAAAATGAGCACCGACTCAGACTCCACAGCCCTGGCTAGAATACTGTATATAAGAGCCCAGGCCACACTGTATAATGTAAAAAACACTTTTATTATACTCAATTAGGGAGCAGTTCGGTCCAATGGGCGTCGCTGGTCTCGGTCCGGTGCCTCCTCCATCTTTTGTAATCACCGTCCTCCTGCCCAGCCCCCTGTGCATGACACATCCTGCATCATTCAGCACAGAGGCCGCCATTGCACTTCTGCGCATGTGCACTTTGATCTGTCCAGCTTAAGGCAGCTCAAAGCACTGTAGTGCACATGTGCAGGCGGTCTTTGACCTTCCCTCGTGCCTGCACATTACAGTACTTGGCTTTGCCCTCAGCCGGGCAGATCAAAGTATGCCTGAGCAGGAGCGCAATGGTGCCTCTGTGCGAATGATGCAGGATGTGTCATCCACACGGGGCTGGGCAGGACGACAGTGACCACACAAGATGGGGGAGGCGCCGGACCGAGAGCAGAGACACCCATCAGACTGGACCGCCCCCTAGATGAGTATTATAACAGGTGTTTTTCACGTTATACAGAGCGGCCTGGGCTCTTATTTACCGTATTCTAGAATGCTGTATAATATAAAGGCTCACTGATGGTGGCCGCAGGTTATAAGGGAAAAACCTGGTGACAGGTTCCCTTTAACAAATGTATTGGGTCTATGATTTTGTGACACTTACAAATATATTATTAAAAGTCCACCTTTGTAAAGCATCACTTCCTTAACACTAGAAGTCCCAGAAAGGGGTCATTTAACATTTCTACCATTGGAACCCTATGGAGCTCGAAATTCCTGGGACTTCTTTTAAGCAAAGTCAGTGCTATCAATCACCAGTGAGGGAGGCGGAGCATGGAAACAGTGGGTGGAGCAGTGCACTCCGCCGCCCGGCCACGCCCAGGCTGCACTCTAATTAGCATATTAGAAAAAACTTCAGTTTTGCAGCGATTATATCACTAAAGGTGAGCTTTTTATGTGGACTACATCCAATAAATGGTGAAGTGCTTAGTTTATAATGTCAGACAGACTCCCTTAGCTGCGGAGTCCTCCTCCTCCTCCTCGTCCTCCCTGCCGTACATGTCAGATAGAGCTACAGATGGACCATAATATTATATAACAAGTGATAAAACAGAAGCAATAACCACAAATACAAGGCGGGACTGTATAATGAGCAGTGGATGAATTCTCCCAGTACATGACTTCTTAGCATGTTTTCCTTGAACTGCGGAGAGCAGTTATGTAGCGATTGCTTTAATTAATGGGAGAACAAGAGATTTGCATATAATACTATAATAGCTAATTGATCATAGATTAAATGTTCCTTGATAATTAGGTCTTCTCATCCAAAGCTAATCACTCGCTGGCAAGCTATTGGCGGAGAGAAAATCTAAGTCTCGGCTTCTCAGATTATATATAATTGAAGTTATTAGTCACGGTTTTCCTTAGTAACATGTAAATGACCTTACTGAAAACATTTGTGCATTATATTGTCTAGATATAGAACAAGTGTGCGCCAAAGTAAGAGACATTAAAGGGAATGTCAGCAGATTCTTGTTCTGTAATCTGAGGGTAACCTGAGGTAGGGGCTGAGACACTGAATTCAGGGACGCGTCACTTATTAGGCTGTGTGCTGCTGTTTCAATACAATAAATGTTTTACCAACAAAAGATCATCACTGCTGGATAAAGAGGTCGCATTAATTCAAATCCCCCCCACGAACCCAGCATGCCCTATAGTCCGCCAAAAAGTATAATGCACAACCCATAGTTGTCCATATAGTATAATGCCCCTCCACATATATGTAATGCACAGCCCATAGTCCTCCATATAGTATAATTCACTCCCCATAGACCTCCGTATACCATGTTTTTCCAAAAATAAGACCTCCCCCAAAAATAAGCCCCAGCAGAGAGTTTCAGCATTTTCGTAGCAAGGCTTAAATATAAGCCCTCCTCCGGAAATAAGCCCTAGTCGTGGCTCAACAATGTCCGTGCAGCGGTAAAAAAGTTAGAGATACTGCAGGACACTTCATTATAGACAGTGGACACCCTGCAATAATATTCCTCAGACGCCGAGCAAAGGACCTGCAGTGATCACACCCCCACACACATCCAATCTCTCACACACACAATCATCAAATCGCGCATACAAATATCATCTCACACACACATCGAATCGCACACACACTCATCACATCTAACGACACAGATTTCTTCTCGCCGGCAGAATCCTGAGAGGCTGTGCGGTGGAGCACAAGGACCTGCTGTAAAGTTAGCTTACAGGACATGCGGACACACGTGACTTCCTCCCATCATTCCCTGCGGCCGGAAGCATTATTTAACGCTGGATGTGATGAATGAGTGTGTATCTGTCTCTCTGTGTGTGTGTGTGTCTGTGTCTGTCTCTCTGTGTGTGTCTGTGTGTGTGTCTGTGTCTGTGTGTGTGTGTGTGTGTCTGTGTGTGTGTGTGTGTCTGTGTGTGTGTGTGTGTCTCTCTCTGTGTGTGTGTGTCTCTCTCTGTGTGTGTGTGTCTCTCTCTGTGTGTGTGTCTCTCTCTGTGTGTGTGTGTCTCTCTGTGTGTGTGTGTGTCTCTCTCTGTGTGTGTCAGTGATCTGCTGTGTGTGATTGTGTGAGCCAGAAGCAGGGGAAGAATGGCGTGCAGCACCCACTGGAGATCACAGGGAGGACCTGGGAGCCACGCAGTCGTCCGTGTCTGGTAAATATAAGTCTCCTGGAAAGTGTGGGGTCTGCTTTTTTGGGGGGTAAACTTACCCCCCAATCGTGTTTCTCCAAGAATAAGACCTCCTCCAAAAAATAAGCGTTAGTGCTTTTTCGGTGGGTGGGGGTGGGGGGGGGGGGGGGGGGAGTATAAGACAGTGTCTTATTTTTTTAAAAAGCACAGTTGTACTTCCCATTGTCTACCATGTAGTATAATGCACTTCCCATAGACCTCCATATAGGGTCATTCCGTGTCAAGTGGACCAGTGGTCCCCACTCGACGTTCTCCGATTTTGCTGAAAATTTATAAGGATGTACATGTATGTTTGAAAAGAGGTTCTGTAAATTTTTAGGGCCAGATCTCAAATATATTGGGCACTGTTGACCTTTCACTGGAGGCCCCCCCAAAGGCTGCGGCTTCAGCTAAGAGGATTTTGCAAACTTTGGCACATAGCCATTAGAGTTCTATACTGGCTATGATGCTGAAATTTGGCATACTAGCTCAACTTTTGCTGCTAAACGCGATAAAATTATTACCGGCTATGACAAAACAATATTTCGGCCGCAATTTTGTGTCAAAGTAGCTTGCAAAACGCCTCGCATAAAATTTATGCCAAACTTTGCCCATATATAACTCAAGACCAAAAACCAATAGGAACTGGTGCTTTACCCTGTACAACAAACATCTTCATGACTTTGCATTGCTGCAATATCACGGTCAAAGCATATGTATTTGTGGAAATATTCACACCCACATATGATGAAAAACTTAAAAAAACCGAATGTTACCTATTTTTAGGTCAAATTTCCCAAAAAGGGTACCCCTAAAATATATTAATTCTGTTATCATTTGAAAGAGCACATTTTTCTCTACAAGGATCATTGGGGTTTTTTTTGGAGTCTCTCCATTTAAGAAAAGAAAAATGCCACTGAACATGGTGTTATGTATGCACGTAATGCATTGATTTTGTGTTTGATTTTCAGATTCTTATCACATGTTACAGAGTTGTATTGTTGCTAGCAATGTCTATTATAATCAAAAACCTATAAACCTATTGACTATTGTTACATTTTAATGCATATATTTATTTTTTAGTGATGGAGAATGAAATTGATGACAAAGGCGATGGGGCTGCCAATTCTCGAAAGACAGCATTATTACAATTCTTAATAGGATTATAATACCAATTCTTAGGGAATTGGTTGTGGTATAACCACCATGGACCAACGCAAGGGTTTGAATAGTGCAGTTACCATTCATTGCGTATTAATAAATAACACCATGTTCAGTGGCATTTTTCTTTTCTTAAATGGAGAGACTCCAAAAAAAACCCCAATGATCCTTGTAGAGAAAAATGTGCTCTTTCAAATGATAACAGAATTAATATATTTTAGGGGTACCTTTTTGGGAAATTTGACCTAAAAATAGGTAAAATTCGGTGTTTTTAAGTTTTTCATCATATGTGGGTGTGAATATTTCCACAAATACATATGCTTTGACCGTGATATTGCAGCAATGCAAAGTCATGAAGAGGTTTGTTGTACAGGGTAAAGCACCAGTTCCTATTGGTTTTTGGTCTTGAGTTATATATGGGCAAAGTTTGGCATAAATTTTATGCGAGGCGTTTTGCAAGCTACTTTGACACAAAATTGCGGCCGAAATATTGTTTTGTCATAGCCGGTAATAATTTTATCGCGTTTAGCAGCAAAAGTTGAGCTAGTATGCCAAATTTCAGCATCATAGCCAGTATAGAACTCTAATGGCTATGTGCCAAAGTTTGCAAAATCCTCTTAGCTGAAGCCGCAGGCTTGGGGGGGGGCCTCCAGTGAGAGGTCAACAGTGCCCAATATATTTGAGATCTGGCCCTAAAAATTTACAGAACCTCTTTTCAAACATACATGTACATCCTTATAAATTTTCAGCAAAATCGGAGAACGTCGAGTGGGGACGATTTTTAAAACTGGTCCTCTTGACACGGAATGACCCTATAGTATAACGCACAGCCCATAGTCCTCCATATAGTATAATGCACAGCCCATTGTTGTCCATTTAGTATAAGGCCCCTTCACATATACAGTATAATGCACATCCCATAGTCCTCCATATCAGGGAAGAAAAATTTCCAGCGCGGTCCAAGTTCTCATATAAAAAGTGCTTTGTGGGGTCTGAATAATATCAATGCAATATCTTGCTGACCGCCTGTAAACCCCTATTTTATGGATTGATCAATAAAGATGACTTTTTATATGAGAACTTGGACCGCGCTGGAAATTTTTCTTCCCTGATTCCTCTATGGCAGCCTAGCCCTCCGTGCGCAGCCCTGGATATACAGCGGATCACAGCAACTCGGTGAGCTGATTTTTTTCTTCTGTTTTTGGATAGTCCTCCATATAGTATAATGCACAGCCGATAGTCACTCATGTAGTATTATGGTTGTGTAGTCACTGTTTTTTCTTATACTCACCTTGTGTCATTCCCCCATGGCTACAGTCTGGGCAGGGAGCCTTCTGAAGCGATGTCTTCACTGCCCTGCACAGCGGGTGCAATAACGTGACATCACTGCGCTGAGCTGCCAGATCTCAGATGCAGTGAGAGAATGAAGGAGGGAGCGGACAGCGGAGCGTTCCCTTTTCATCATTGCTTTAAACTGTATCGGCATTCGCAATACCAATACAGTTGAAAGTATGACGCAGGGCGGAGGTGGTGTCCATGCTGGCATAGTCGGTGCGTCACTCTTCAGGATCCCTTTAATGATATCTCAAGGAAGTAATTTTTTGCTTGCTTGCAAATCTTGCTTTGGTTGTTTTTCAGTTACCCCATCAGTAGCTTTTTGCATGCAGTGTATTATAGAGGCGTACGCCACCATTACTTGTGTAAATACTGATGGAGGGACTGTATACCTCAGCTATGCTCCTAGATAGAGCTGGCATGTGCTGTGTCAATATCATGGCATGTACCTCAATGCTTTTCACCCGGCCTTTATGCAACGAATGAGGAGTTTTTACTAAACCAGTAAATCACTAATTAAATTCAAAGAAATATGTAAGGCCATGTGCCCACGGGAGATCATACCTGGGACTTTTCTGCAGGTATTTCCGTAAGTTCACGCAGCAGCTCCCCGAAATCCGCAGCTATCCATTGCTGCAGTATTTCTGCGGAGTTGTTGCGGGAAACCTGCGGAAACCGTGTGGACTTTGTGCGGAATTCTCGCCCTGTATCTCCATAGTGGAGGAGCGGGAATTCTGCAAATAATTCCGCATGATTAATGGACATGCAGTTACGTGCGGCTTCAAGACATCCGCGCCATGTTCCACAGCCGCAAATACCGCAGCATAGATACAGCACTCCCCAAATCCCATAGGGTAACATGGGGAGCGTCTGTACTTGCGTAAACCCACGGATTTATCTGGAAAATTTAGAAAATCTGCGGGTTTTCCACAGCAAAATCTTGCCTTAGAATATGTGCACACATTCAGTATTTATACCGGAGTGTTCGCAGGAAAATATACATGGTTTTATTGATACATTTTTCCCCCATTCATTTGAAATGATTGAAAAATTCTGCAAAAACACTGCAGACCTGAAACTGTCAAGTCTGAAAAGAAAGAAAACGCAAAGTGTGCATGAGATTTCAGAATCTCCTTCTCTTTGCTCACACTATAATATTCGGGGGGGGGTTGCAAAAACACATGGAAAAACACATTCTATAGGTTGATTTCTGCACTGGACCATCATTGCTGCCAGTAACACTTCAGCCATTACTTTACCTTAATGTGGCCTCCTCTGATGGATACGTTGAAATGACTTTGAAGAAGAATTTGTCTGGCAGGAGAGAGATGCAGTCCCCAGGACGCAGCCAACACCATTCATTTCTTTCCAAGGGTGCAAATGTGCTTTTTTCACTGGCTTGATAAAAACAGGGATTCACATGAGTCTGCGAGACAGAACAGAAAGAGGTCACATAAGGTTAAGGACATGAAGGACATCAAGGAGCTGAGAGATGGTGTAGAAATTCTAGCTATAATCAAGATAGAATTCTCTCCAAACGCTAAATAAACTCAAAACACCGAGTGTAATTACAGCAAATGTGAAGCTTGTATTACAGCATGGCAAGAGGGCCGACTGCCCCAGCCCCACCAATGCAAGGATCACAACAGCTGAGTCCCAACATAACCTGTAGAGATGCAGGAGCTTCTGAACTCACCTCATTACGGATTTAGTGATTATTGGTTAATTGTGACGCTATCGGTAGGTGAGGCAGTATTATGTGGACACTTTATTACCCTGGTATTTAACAATATACAGTGGTACATACTAGAGTTGAGGAAAGATTTGCAGCGCCCATGTCCATGTCGGTAGTTTGTGACCCCCGGACTAGCGTCCTGAGGACCTGCTCCTACCGGCCAGCATCCCCGGCACCTCACCTGATCAGTAGGATCATCATCATGTTGTCCAGGGCCTACTGCACAGTAGTGGTGCTGGGTGCAGACAGGTAGGACGTTCACAACGCTCGGGTCTAGCACCCACTACCAACATGACCGCCAGACCAGGATTCTGTGAATTTGCACAATTCTAGTACATGGTATAACACAAAGTTTGTGAAATAGCTGGATAAAATAGAAAGGCGAGTTTTAAAGAGAATCTGTCAACAGGTTTTTGCTGTGTACTATGAGAGAATGAATAATAGAGATAGAGAGCCAGATTCCAACAATGTATCACTTACTGGACTGCATGGTGCAGGTTTGACAAAGCCCCATGCAATAAATAAAAAGCGGTGTATAACCCTGCCCAAACTGATTGGCAGCTTCCTGTGAAAACTGTATAGTCAGCAAGCAGAAAATCAGGGGTGCTGCAGTTTTGATACAATCAGTGTTTTTTCTGCTGCAGCTCTACCAGTTCACTGAATGCAGAGCTCTGAATAATCCCTCCCACACCAAAGATTAGGACAGCTTTCTGAAAGTGCTAGGGGCAGGGGTTGCACAGATTAGCTAAACTGCCTGGCACAAAAGATCTAGCCTTGCAGTGATTATCTACAGATGATAAAAACACTGTTTATATTGAAACAAGACTTAAGGCCCCTTTACACACTGCAACATCGCAAACGACATCGCTGTAACATCACCGGTTTTGTGACGTAATAGCGACCTCCCCAGCGACATTGCAGTGTGTGACACACATCAGCGACCTGGCCCCTGCTGTGAAGTTGCTGATCGCTACAAATCGTTCAGGACCATTCTTTGGTCCTTTGTTTCCCGCTGTGCAGCATGATCGCTAGAAAGTCTCAGTGTGTCAAGGGGACTTTACAGCGACTTCGTTAGCGACTTCCCATTCAAAAAGCTACTTTACAACGTCCCCAATGACTAGCTAGGTCGTTCTGCAGGTCCGGATCGCTGTTGCGTCGTTGGCCAGGTCTGCCTGTTTGACAGCTCACCAGCGACATACCAGAGACTTTGTAGCGATCCCGGCCAGGTTGGGATCGCTGGTGGGATCGCTAGAAAGTCTCAGTGTGTAAAGGGGCCTTTAAGGCCCAGTCACACTAAACAATTTAGAGCGGCAGACGCTGGTAACGAAGGTAAATATCGGGTAACCAAGGACAGGGCTTCTTGGTTACCCGATGTTTACTGTGGTTACCAGCCTCCGCAGAAGCCGGCTCCTGCTGCCTGCACATTCAGTTGTTGCTCTGTCGCTGTCACACACAGCGATATGTGCTTCACAGCAGGACAGCAACAACTAAAAAATGGCCCAGGACATTCAGCAACAACCAACGACCTCACAGCAGGGGCCAGGTTGTTGCTGGATGTCACACACAGCAACATCGCTAGCAACATCGCTGCTACGTCACAAAAGTCGTACCTCAGCAGCGATGATAGCGATGTTGCTTAGTGTGACAGGGCCTTTAGGTTCCTGAGCAAATGAAACATCCCTGAAATCTGGTTCACATAAAAATAAACCAAAAAAAAAAAAACCCCTATGGACAGTTTCCCTTTAAAGGATTGTCTACTCTTGGGAAAAAAATTGAAGCAAAAAGGTGGGAAATAATGTAAAACCCCCAAAAAATAAAATAAGCATTACTTGGCTCTGGAAGCCTTGGTGCCTCCCTATCGGGCTCTGTTGAAATGATATTGCATATATACAAGTGACTGCTGCAGGCAATCCCTGACAAAACCACAGAGGCAAGTGACTGGATGCAGCTGTCTTACGCCTGTTTCACACGTCAGTGATTCTGGTACGTTTGTGCTTTTTTTTTTAAACGTACCAGAATCACTGACATACGCAGACCCATTATAATGAATGGGTCTGCTCACACGTCAGTGATTTTTCACTGCACGTGTCTCCGTGCGGCGTACTCGCGTGTCCGTGATTGCCGCACGGAGACATGTCCATTTTTTTCTGGCATCACTGATGTCCCATGGACCACGCAGTGGTGTGATCCGTGAAACACGTGCCAGAAAAAAACGTGCTTTTAAAATAAAAATCATTTTTACTCACCCGGCTCCAGCGATGTCCAGGGTGGATTGATTTAAATCACGCCGATTGAAATCATGATTTAAATCACGATTTAAATCAAAAGATTTTTTTCTATTTAAATCGGATCGATTTAAATCATGATTTTAATCATGATTTAAATCACTGATTTAAATCAAAAGGTTTTTTTTTTAATATAAATCACGATTAAAATGAGAAGTGAGAGCAGTGTGCATGTGCGCCCATAGTTACACGGATGAAACTAGGGGCAACGATCTAACGCCAGGGTGAGGGGGGGACCCCAAAGTAAGTAAAAATCTTTTTTGTTTTACTATATGGCAATAGGTAGGTGTTTAAAAGCAGCATGTCTTAATTGTATAAACTATTATTAGCCTCCACATTTTGTTCATACTGCCCCTTTAATTCCACACTTCTAGCTTGGTTTCAGTTTTGGTTTAGTTTCTTTTTTCCTGCATTCAGTTGACATGCCCAAACGTGTTGGATAGTCAGCAGTACTTGGCTCAGGCTGTAGTAACATCAGCAGTGCTTGGCTCAGGCTGTAGTAACAATCAAACTTCATAAGTGATCTGTGTGAGCCTGCCATGGCAGCAGGTCGTAAGAGAGACCCTATTTGGGCTCATTTTGTTGAGATGCCAGCAGCAGATCTTAACGTCGTTAATGAACTAAAACCACTGGACTGGTGGAAGTCGCAATCACTTGTTCTTCCAGCAAAGATAATAAATCTAGCTACTCAGCTACTGACTGCATCGGCTTCATCCGCAGGAGTAGAGAGATTGTTTTCTTCATTTGGTTTTGTGCACACAACAGTCCGAAACCGCTTAGGAACTGCTAAAGCAGGACAACTGGTTTTCCTATTAAAAGTCCTAAATAAACAGTAGGCTTAAAGGACTGATGTATTCACTGAAGATGTTTGCTTACTTCAAACGTTAGAGATAGGCTATTGTTAAAAAGTACTTACTCTCTGTAGTTCAATTCTGAGTGTTTAATAGTGCAAATAAAAATTATTAGGTTTCATAATCAACTGTTTTAATATTTTTATTTGTGTAAAACAATTAGATTTGCAAAAATACAAAGTTTTGCTTGTGTACAACTTGATTAAAAAATCTGATTTAAATCAAATGATTTAAATCAAAAAAATCTGATTTAAATCAAAAAAATCTGATTTTTTTGATTTTTTTAAAAAAATCAAGATTTTTATCCACCCTGGCGATGTCCTCTGCAGCCTGTTCTGCCTGCTGCTTCTGAGCCGGCTCATTACTGTCGCGCATATTCATGATGCACGACACAGCCGACCCGGAAGCAGCTGCTGCAGGGGTCAGCGCCGGCCGGATGCTGCACCGCGGGAGCGATCATGGAGAGTGGGAGCGTGCACAGGTGAGTTAATCTCTAAGTGCAATCACGGGCCACGGAGAACGGAGCCCGGATTGCACTTGGACAACCCACATGTGCCGTACGTAATTCACGGCACACGCAGGGACATGTGCGTGTTTTTCACTGACGTGTGAAACGGGCCTTATAGTGAGGATGGGACATCACTGATAGAGTATTTAACTGTTTGGAAGGAGCCAAAAGACGTGACAGGGGCTTCAGTTGGTAGATAATGTGGTTTTTGTAATTTTACCGACCTTTACGTGAAATAATCCCCTTAAAAACTATAAAACAAAACAAAATAAATAAAATCTTGGCATACTTAATGTTTAAATCAACGTAAAAAAACGCACGACCAGAAAATTTATTATATGAACGCCTACTACAATACTATATACTATACTATACAATACATACATACATACATACATACATACATACATACATAATATATCACCATGTTTTTCGGACCATAAGACGCACTTTTTTCCCCCCAAATGTTGGGGGAAAGTTGGGGGTGCGTCTTATAGTCTGAATATAGGCCTGCGGCCGGGAATGAGGGTGCTGCAGTGGAGCGAGTCATCGGGGGCATGAGCGGGCTGTAGCAGCCTGCCGTGACCACGTGGGCCCGCTCATTACATATACACGCCCATCATCTCTCAGCGCTGAAGCCAGCGCTGACAGGTGGGCGGGGTGATGGGCGGGGAATGCACGCATAGTAAACAGCCGGCCCGCATGATCACCCCTGGCAACTGCAGCCTGGAGTGATCATGTGCGGCTGTATTCACTGCCCCCTGCGCATCATCATCAGCGCGGGTGGCAGGTGGCCCCCTTCAGCATCGCTCATTCTCCTGTCTGCCGGCCAGCTGATCTGTGCAGAGAGCGGTGAGCACAGCGATGATGTCATCGCTGTGCACGCCGCTAGTCACGCAGGTCAGCTGACCAGCAGACAGGAGGACGAGCGATGCTGAAGGGGAACAGTGATGGCTCCACACAGGTCAGCAGTGCTGCTGCCGCCACAGACAGGGGGAGGAGCGATGCTGCATGGAGCGAGGAAAGGGGAGTATAAACGTTTAGTTTTTTGTGTGATACAGGATACATGTCATATAGCAGGATGGGGCCATATAGCAGGATGGATGGGGGTATATAGCAGGATGCCAATATCTAGCAGGATAAGGGCATATACCAGGATGGGGTACATATACAAGGCTGGAGGATCATTACCAGGCTGGGGTACCTTAGCAGAAAATTTGGGGACATTACCCCATAACAGTGTCAGCAGCAGATCCTCGCCCCATAACAGTGTGTCATGACTACATTTTTTGCTTAAAATTTTAATTTTCCTATTTTCCTCCTCTAAAACCAGGGTGCGTTTTATGGTCCGGTGCATCTTATGGTCCGAAAAATACGGTATATTATACTAGGACAATTAACTCAGATTCCTGGATACAATGTGCATTGAGTAACAAGGATTATGCTACTTTATAATATTGTTACATTTATTTGCAAGGAGGACTTCATTCTGACTCACAATCCAGCGATTACTGGATGCATATTCCACTGACTACAATTATTCACATTAGGCCTTCCGCACATGGATGTGTTATGGACTCCATGTGGCACCTAAGCAGGTCCAGCATCAACACCAACTGCACAAGAGTTCATCGCTAAAGGGTTTATCCAAGAGTAGAAAAATATTGCCACTTTCTTCCAAAAACAGAACCACCCTTATCCACAAGGGGTGCTCAGTACTTCACCTCTGTATCATTCACTTCACAGGAAACAGCTGCAATATCAGACACAACCTCATATAGTAATGGTGGATGTGAAGGACTCCAGCTGTGACCGCATAGCACCCGAGTGACGTCACCACTGATCGCGCGGAGTGATTCGCTGGCGTGATTTGCTGTCACAGGAGGAGGAGTTCAGCTGTGGCTGCGGGTAACATGAATGACGTCAGCGCTGACCACACGGTTCACTTAACCCCTTAAGGACGAAGCCAGTTTTGTCCTTAATGCCCAGGCCATTTTTTGCAATTCTGACCAGTGTCACTTTATGAGGTCATAACTCTGGAACGCTTCAACGGATCCCGGTGATTCTGACATTGTTTTTTCGTGACATATTGTACTTCATGATAGTTATAAATTTAGAACGATATTTTTTGCTTTTATTTGTGAAAAAATCGGAAATTTGATGAAAATTTTGAAAATTTTGCAATTTTCAAACTTTTAATTTTTATGCCCTTAACCCAGAGAGTTATGTCACACAAAACAGTTAATAAATAACATTGCCCACATGTCTACTTTACATTAGCGCAATTTCTGAAACAAAATGTTTTGGGGTTAGGAAGTTAGAAGGGGTCAAAGTTCATCTGCAATTTCCCATTTTTTCAACAAAATTCACAAAACCATTTTTTTAGGGACCACATCACATTTGAAGTGACTTTGAGAGGCCTAAGTGACAGAAAATACCTAAAAGTGACACCATTCTCAAAACAGCACCCCTCAAAGTACTCAAAACCACATCCAAGAAGTTTATTAACCCTTCAGGTGCTTCACAGGAACTAAAGCAAAGTGGAATGAAAAAAAGCAAAAAATAAAATTTTACCTAAAATGTTGCTCTACCCCAAATTTATTCACTTTTAGAAGAAATAACACAACAAAATGAACCCCAAAACTTGTTCCCCACTTTCTTATGAGCGCGCCAATACCCCACATGTGGTCAGAAACCTTTGTTTGGACAAATGGGAGGGCTCGGAACAGAAGGAGCAATATTTGAATTTTGGAAAGCAAATTTGGCTGAAATAGATTGCGGGCACCATGTTGCATTTACATGTCCGCTAAGGTACCTAAACAGCAGAAACCCCTCACAAGTGACACCATTTTGGAAACTAGACCCCTTAAGGCTTCTATCTAGGGGTATAGTGAGCATTTTGGATCCACAAGTACTTCACAGATTTTGATAACGTTACGTTGTCACATTGAAAATTTTCATTTTTTTCTCAAAAATGTTGCTTTAGCATCAATTTTTTCACTTTTTCAAGAGGTAATTCCAAAAATTTGACCCCAACGTTTGTTACCCACTTTTTTATGAGCGCGGTGATACCTCACTTGTGGTCTGAAACCTTTGTTTGGAGAAATGGGAGGGCTTGGAACGGAAGGAGCAATATTTGAATTTTGGAAAGGAAATTTGGCTGAAAAAGATTGCAGGCACCATGTCGCATTTGGAGGACCCCTAAGGTACGTAAACAGCAAAAAAACACCACAAGTGACCCCATATTGGAAACTAGGCCCCTCAAGGAATTTATCTTGATGTTTGGTGAGTACCCTGAACCTCCAGGTGCTTTACAGAAGTTTATAACGTTGAGCCATGAAAATAAAAAAATAAAATTTTACCACAAAATTGTTACTTCAACCAGGTAGCTTTTTTTTCACAAGGGTAACAGGAAATAAATCACCATGAAATTTATTGCGCAATTTCTCCTGAGTTTGTTGATATCTTGTATGTGGTGGAAATCAACTGTTTGGGCACACTACAGGGCTCAGAAGAGAAGGAGTGCAGTTTGACTGCAAAATTGGCTGGAATCAATAGCGGACGCCATGTTGCATTAGGAGAGCCCCTGAGGTGCCTAAGCAGTGGAGGTCCCCCACAAGTGACCCCATTCTGGAAATAAGACCCCTCAAGGCTTTAATCTAGGTGTATATTGAGCATTTTGAATCCACGAATACTTCACAGAATTTGATAAGCTTAGGTTGCCATATTGAAATTTTCATTTTTTTCACAAAAATGTTGATTTAGCGACACATTTTTCACTTTTTCAAGAGGCAACAACAAAACGTGTACCCCACAGGTTGTTATCTAATTTCTTGTGAGCGCAGGGATACCACACATGTGGCCAAAAACCTTTGTTTGGATAAATGGGAGGGCTTGGAATGGAAGGAGCACCATTTGAATTTTGGAAAAGTTGAAGTAAATTGCGCGCACCATGTCACATTAGCAGGGCCCCTTGGGTACCTATACATCAGAAACCCCCCACAAGTGACCTCATTTTGGAAACTGGACCCCTCAAGGATTTTATTCAGGAGTATAGTAAGCATTTTGAATCCACAGGTACTTCACAAAAATGTTGCTGTAGCAACAAATTTCTCACTGTTAAGGGGGCTTTACACGCTGCGACATCGCTAATGCGGAGTCGTTAGGGTCACGGAATTTGTGACGCACATCCGGCCGCATTAGCGATGTTGCTGCGTGTGACACCGATGAGCGATTTTGCATCGTTGCAAAAACGTGCAAAATCGCTCATCGGTGACATGGGGGTCCATTCTCGATTATCGTTACTGCAGCAGTAACGATGTAGTTCGTCGCTCCTGCGGCAGCACACATCGCTATGTGTGACGCCGCAGGAACGAGGAACCTCTCCTTACCTGCCTCCCGGCCGCTATGAGGAAGGAAGAAGGTGGGCGGGATGTTCCGGCCACTCATCTCCGCCCCTCCGCTTCTATTGGGCGGCCGCTCAGTGACGTCACTGTGATGCCACACGGACCGCCCCCTTAGAAAGGAGGCGGTTCGCCGGTCACAGCGACGTCGCCGGGCAGGTAAGTATGTGTGATGCGTCTGCGCGATGTTGTGCGGCACGGGCAGCGATTTGCCCGTGTCGCACAACAGATGGGGGCGGGTACCCACACTAGCGATATCGGGACCGATATCGCAGCGTGTAAAGTAGCCTTTAGGCTATGTGGCCATGATCCAGCGACACGGCGTCTAGTACACAGTGTCAGCCTCCTGCAGAAATGTGAGTGTTGTCCACGGGAGAACGCAGCTGCCCATGCCCACGATTTGGGTTCAGGCTGCTGTGGACTTTAGTTTTATTCTACCTGCAAAGAACACTCATCTCCGCAGCATAAATTGACATGCTGAGGCTCGGGAAGCTGCGCCACAGGTCGGTTTATGCTGCGGAGAAAAGAAACACAGTGGGCACGGGATTTCTAAAAATCCTGCCACTGTGCTTCTACTGCACAACGCAGCGTTATGGACGCAGGGAAAACACTCTGCGCCCAAAACGCTGCAAACCCTGATTGTGGGCACACAGCGTAAAATGCTACAGTGGATGAATGGATAGATGTCAAACATATATAACGTCCCACCCCCCTGCATATTCTAAGCTGGCGCCCTTTAGTGCCTTTCATGTGACACTAAAGGATGCCTAGCCTTGTATTTAGCCCAAAAAAAAAAAAAAATTAAAATAAATGACGTGGGGTCCCCCCTATTTTTGATAGCCAGCTAGGGTAAAGCAGACAGCTGTAGCCTGCAAACCACAGCTGACAGCTTCATCTTGTCTGGTGATCAATTTGGAGGGCTCCCCAAGCTGTTTTTTTTTTTTTAATTATTTATAAATAAATAATTAAAAAAAACAAACAAACGTGGGGTCCCCCCAAATTAGATCACCAGCCAAGGTGAAGCTGACAGCTGGGGTCTGGTATTTTCAGGATGGGAAGAGCCATGGTTATTGGACTCTTCCCAGCCTAAAAATAGCAGGCCGCAGCCGCCCCAGAAGTGGCGCATCCATTAGATGCGCCAATTCTGGCGCTTCGCCCCAGCTCATCCCGCGCCCTGGTGCGTTGGCTAACGGGGTAATGAATGGGGTTGATACCAGGTGTGTAATGTCACCTGGCATCAAGCCCAGCAATTAGTTATGTCACGGCGTCTATCAGATACCCGACATAACTAATTGACAGTAATAAGAAAAAAAATTGACAACAAAAAAAAATTTATTTGAAAAAACACTCCCCAAAACATTCCCTGATTGACCAATTTATTGAAAAGAAAAAAAAAATCCACTATAATCCATTTGGATGTCCCACGTCGCCTCTGGACCTTCTAGAATATGGGGGACACGTTCAGGGAACGTATCCCCCATTTTCTAGGAGGGCAGACCCTCCATTTGAGGAGAGTGGGTGCAAAAAGCTGCACCCACCCTCCCCGGGTCACAGCTGCACAGTGCTGAGCAGCATCAGCAGCCAGCGTCCTGAACACAGGAAGCTGTCATCTGCTCGGCACATGTGACCGGAGTCTGCTGCAGAGAAGGAGCCGGAGGAGGGGGCCGCGGGGGATCAGCGCTCCGGTATGTATGACACCGGGGGACACCAGGGGGGGGTAGGGGGGGACCCGGCAGGGCCTAGGGAGCAGGTTTCTGTCGTATGTGTTATGGCACATACGACAGAAACCATAGGAACACTGTAAATGCGGCCGGCGCGCTGCTGTGATCGCCGGTGCGCGCGGCCATCTTGGATTTTCGGGAGGGGGTTGGGGGTCGGGGGGGGCACTTTGGGGATACCGAGGGGACCGGAGGGAACCGGGAAAAAGATTTATCTCCCATCTGGCATGTTTGATCATGCCAGATGGGAGATAAATGATTTTTTACCGGCGCGGTCATTTACTATAACTTGATGATCGGTATACGGTGTATACCGGTCATCAGGTGAGCGGGGACCGGAAAAACCGGCCCGAATCATGATCTCCAGGGTCTCAGCTACCCACGGCAGCTGAGACCCCGGAAATTTTCTGACTCTGGGGGGCGCTAGACCCTTTTTTCCGACCGCCGTTTTAAAACGGCAGAAAGGAATAAGTACCCTTTTTTAGTGCCGTTTTAAAACGTAACGCGGTCGTAATGGGGTTAAGTTGTTGCGTGGAGCTCACAGCGGGCAGTCATGTTCTATGGCGCTCGCTGTGAACGTCAGATGTAACAGCGGTGGAAGCATCGTGGGAACTCGTGTGGATTACTTCAGACCCACAGGGGTATTCGGGGGGTTAATAAAGTGGTGAAAGAGGGGGCTTTTGTTTACTTTTATTTCAAATAAAGGATTTTTTCGGTGTTTGTGTTTATTTACTTTCACTTACAGATTAGTGATGAGGGATGTCTCAGAAGCCTGCCATTACTAATCTAGGACTTCATGTCTGCTGTAGGCTGCCATTAACTCCCTCATTACCCCAATTTCCACCTCACCAGGGCAATCGGAAGAGCTGGGTAAAGTGTCGGGACTGTCACATCTAATGGATGTGGCAATTCCGGGAGGCTGCTGGCTGATATTTTTAGGCTGGAGGCGCCCAATAACTATGGGTATCCCCAGCCTAAGAATATCAGCCCTAAACTGTCGTGGTTTACCTGTGCTGGTATCATTATATGGAGGGGATCTTACCCAAATTTTTTTATTTATTTCACTGTACCATATAGAACCGCCCACTGGCGTCTGTGATTGGAAGCCTCAGACATACTGTCACTCAGTCTGAGGGCTCCTCTTGACTGCAACCAATCACAGCCGCCGGTGGTCGGGAGAAGTAGTGAATATGTATGAGCCTAATGAGCGGCCGGGAAAGAAGAATGAGAGGGAGTGGGAGCAGTGTGATTGGTGAGAATGAAGCACTTGCTCCTAACCCCGGATTCTGGTCCCCGGCATCTCGCCAGAGAGTCAGCGGGGATTGATCTGCCACTCCTCAAAAACACAGGGACAAAACGCAAAAACAATTGACATGCTGCATTTTTGTGGTCAAAATCCAGCAAAAAAAACAAAAAACAAAAACTACAATGTGCGCCCAGCAAAAATGAAATCTCAGACTTTGCTGGGGAAGGAAATGCATGCAATTTTGGGACCAAAACTGCATCTGAAGAAACATGGGAAAAAAACGCAGCGTGCGCACAAGGTCTTAGAGCAAAAAAAAGACTAGTATAGATATTTTATATTGTAGCGGCTTAACAAATTTGGTACGTTCCAAAACAAAAGCTGGTTTGTGACACCATTTTCTGAGACCTGAAACTTTTTGATTCTTCTTTTTTTTCATCACTAGAGCTGCATGAGGGTTTGCTCTTGGTGTTTTTAGTGTTACTATTTCGAGGTACGGACAACATTTTAACAATTTCTTATTTTATTTTTTCAGGAAAGTACAGTGAAGACAATTGTGGCATTACAATCTTTTTTTCTAAACACAGTTTACCTTATAGGTTATTTAATTTGTTATATATTTTTGTAATATTTTTAATTTTTTTTGTTTACTTTTCACAGTTCGTTTAGGGACCGTTATCCTTTGACTACATTAGTAAGCTATATATTAAAAATCATGATCCCCTAAGAATGCCAGCTACGGGCTGCACAGTAAATTGCAGATAGGAGCAACAGGGGTTCAGTAGGCTCCCAGCTGCCATGGCTAACCATCAGCATACCGCAATCATGTCATGAAGGGGGACGACGATGGGTGCTACAATGAATGCCCTGCTGACACCATAGTCAGATATCGGTAAGGGTATTTAGGTGGTTAAAGAGCAGTGGTTAGACACAGATGCTGGATGTCTAACACAGCTGGCACCTGTCCTGTAAGGCGCAGGTTTGGCTCTGGAGCTCACTGCATGCATCCGCACCTGACATGTGATGTACATATGACTCACATGTTGGAAAACGAAAATAAGTTTAAGATTAGTGATCGGGGTGGGGGGAAATGACAACATAGCTAAGTTCAGGTTTCAGTCATATAAACCATGTGGCGGTATGCTTTAATTTTAATAATGTAAAAAGATAAAGCAATATGTAAACATACAGTGTTTCCACCCATATCCTGTCCACCGCCATTAACTTGAGAACGGTGGCAGCTATAGGCATAGAAGTGGTGTCTAGGTATAGTAAAGTAGCCATGCACTATGCAATGAAACCACCTATAGCGCCACCTGGTGGAAAACAATGGAGTTAGCATTTTAATCTCGAAAACGGAACAAGATAGAAGAAAAAAAGTGAATTACAAAGTTGTACGGCATCATCAATTCAATATGAATCGACACCTTGCATACAGAAATGCTATGATTAGAACGTGTAAAACTCACAAGGCTGCGGACGTGAAGCGATACCTCATGGAGACCTTCCTACAAGTCATTGGGTATGGTGGCTATGTGGAGTGGCCTCTACGCTCACCTGACCTGACCCCATTGGACTTCTTTCTGTGAGGTCACATCAAACAGCAGGTGTATGCGTCTCCTCCACCAACATTGCAGGACCTACGACGACGTATCACAGATGCTTGTGCACACGTGTCACCTACCATATTGCACAACGTGCAGCAAGATGCAGTATACTGTCCAGAGTCCAGATGTGCATTGCAGCTGACGGGGGCCACTTTGAGCATCAAAGTTAAATGAGTGCTATATGCGTGACCAGCATTCATTGTTTTTTTTTTGGGGGGGGGGGGGATCATGGGTTTCATATCATAGCTTTTCTGTATGCAAGGTGTCAATTCGTATTGAATTGATGATGCCCTACAGTTTTTTAATTCACTTTTTTCCTCTATCTCGGTTCCGTTTTCGAAATAAAAATGCTAACTCTGTTGTTTTCCAGCAGGTGGTTTCATTGCATAGCGCATGGCTACTTTACTATACCTAGGCACCACTTCTATGCCTATAGCTGCCGCCGTTCTCAAGTTAATGGCGGTGGACAGGATATGGGTGGACACACTGTATATCCATTAACAGATCAACAACACATGTGCAATAATATATTGAGATAATAATAATAATAATAATTTTATTCATTTATATAGCGCTATTAATTCCATAGCACTTTACATACATTGGCAACACTGTCCCCATTGGGGCTCACAATCTAGAGTCCCTATCTGTATGTCTTTGGAATGTGGGAGGAAACCGGAGTACCCGGAGGAAACCCACGCAAACACGGGGAGAACATACAAACTCCTTGCAGATGGTGTCCTTGGTGGGATTTGAACCCAGGACCCCAGCGCTGCAAGACTGCAGTGCTAGCCATGTTTAAGTATCAAAAGCAGGGCTGTGGAGTCGGAGTTAGTTTTGGTTGGAGTCAGTAGAAATGTACCGACTCAGACTCCAGCTTTAAAAAAAAATGTATTAATCTTTCATAATTGAAATTTCATATGAATTTTATAAATGTTACTCAAATATATACCGTATGTCCTATCAAACTATAAACAACAGTGATAAGCAGTTCTGCTGGAGATAGAGACATTTCTTAGGGGTGCTTCACACATAGCGAGATCGCTACCGAAATCGCTGCTACGGCACGATTTTGGTGACGCAACAGTGACCTCATTAGCGATCTCGCTGTGTGTGACACTGAGCAGCGATCTGGCCCCTGCTGCGAGATCGCTGCTCGTTACACACAGCCCTGGTTCGTTTTCTTCAAAGGCGCTCTCCCGCTGTGACACACAGATCGCTGTGTGTGACAGCGAGAGAGCGACGAAATGAAGCGAGCAGGGAGCAGGAGCCGCCATCTGGCAGCTGCGGTAAGCTGTAACCAGGGTAAACATCGGGTAACCAAGGTGGTTACCCGATATTTAGCTTAGTTACCAGCCTCCGCAGCTCTCACGCTGCCTGTGCTGCCGGCTCCGGCTCTCTGCACATGTAGCTGCTGTACACATCGGGTTAATTAACCCGATGTGTACTGTAGCTAGGAGAGCAAGGAGCCAGCGCTAAGAAGTGCGCGCGGCTCCCTGCTCTCTGCACATGTAGCGATGTTATGATCGCTGCTGCGTCGCTGTGTTTGACAGCTAAGCAGCGATCATAACAGCGACTTACCAGGTCGCTGTTACGTCACAGAAAATGGTGACGTAACAGCAACGTCGTTGTCGCTGTCGCTATGTGTGAAGCAGCCCTTACTTCTAGTGTGTCACTGTTCTCCACTGCCCTTATCTAATCTTATACTTGGTTAACCTCATGCTGCCCCAACCCCCCTACTTACAATGTATGAAACTGAAAGTGAAAATGTGTTGCAAATTCTTAGTAGTAAAGCTCCTCCTCTAGACTAGATCATACTAGGTGTGCGTCTTTCCAAGCATCTCACAACTGCTTGCTACTCAGAAGAGGAAGACTGTAAGAAGTATTAGGCTACTTTCACACATCCAGTTTGAGCACTGCGGCTCAATCCGGCTGTGCAAGCTATGCAACGGATGCGGCGAAAACACCGCTTCCTTTGCATAAGTTTTTACATGCGGCCCGTCCGTTTTTTTCCGGTTGCGGCATGCTACTGAGCATGCGCAGTGGAAAAACCGCATGCGGTGGCCGGATGCGGTTTTTCCGCATCGCGCCGCATCCGGCGTCCATAGGCATGCATTGAAAAATGCGCCGCAGCGGCCGGATGCGGCGCGATCCGGTTTTTTTTGCCGGAGCAAAAAACGTTGCAGGCAACGTTTCATCCGGCCGCGGCATCGGCTAAATCTGCCGCATGCGGCAAAAACCGGACCGACCGCAAGCCCATGCGGCACAATACGGCACTAATGTAAGTCTATGCAAAAAAAAACGCAACCGGCGGCAAAAAAAAAACGGTTGCGGTTTTTCTGCAGAGCGCCGTATTGTGCCGCAGAGCAAATACCGGATGTGCGAAAGTAGCCTTATCCTTTCAACAAACTTTGCATCAGTTAACTGTGAGTACATGAGGAATAATAACAGTATTACTGACCACTATATCAGTTGTACGACCTGGCAATAATTTTGTACAATTGTTTTTAAGAAAAACAATTGTCATTTGGATTGTGAATGCAGAATTAAAAACCTGAGAATGTCAAAGAAGCATCACATTAAATCAGCTGTATTTGAACATTTCACCATCACTCAAGATAGAAAACATTATGTCTGTCAGTGTATGACAAATGATCCAGACGAAAACAAATGCTGTGAAGCCAAGATGAGTGCATATTCAGGCAAAGATAAAAATGCTCCTACCAGAGCTTCTAATCTAAAGAGACATTTAGGCTATGTGCGCACTAGGCGTTTTTGCCGCGTTTTTAGCGGCGTTTTTTACCGCGTTTTTGTGCTGAAAACGCAGTGACATTGCTTCCCCAGCAATGTCAATGGGTTTTCAGAAGTGCTGTCCTCACACAGCGTTTTTTTTTAGCTGCGTTTTTGTGGTGACCACAAAAACGCAGCATGTCAATTATTTCTGCGTTTTCCACTGCGTTTTTCACTCATTGAATTCAATGAGATGTTAAAAACGCAATGAAAAACACATATAGCCGCGTTTCTATGACTAAAAACGCAGCTATAAACGCAAGGGGTGGGCACTACAGTGACGTGTACAGGAAGAGGATTCCTTCTGTTGGTAAACACAGAAGCATGAATCCTCCCGGTACCGTCACCGCTGCCTCCACCTCCCGTCCTGTGCATGTCAGCTCCGTGCGGCGCCATGTCTGGGCGGGAGGTGGAGGCAGCGGCGAAAACCAAAGTGAACAGTAGAAAAAAAAAATGTCATATACTCACCTGTCCGCAGGGTCCCGGTGCCATGCCCGCTCCCAGCTCCTCCCGGTCCCGCCGCTCTGGCGGTGTGCAGTCTCCCCGGGGCAGGACCTTGCTTGCAGGACCTGGCGCTGATCACCTGATGCAGTCACCTGACGCATCAGCTGATCGCGGTGTCGCCGGCTTTTTCGCGCCCGGCCGGCTATCAGCTGATCCTGCCGTCAGGGGACTTCATCAGCTGATTACCGGCAGCTCCGGCAGCGATCGTATAGGATCAGACTCCTGTCCAATCGATCGCTCCAGGAGCTGCCGGTAATCACCACAGCACATAAGTGAGTATTATTTATTTTTTTTTTCTACTGATGCATCAGCTGATTGTATAATCGGCTTTTATACAATCAGCTGATGTGTGATGTGATTCAGGCACTTGATCCTGACACATCATCTGATCGCTTTGCCTTCCAGCAAACCGATCAGATGATATTGGATCCTGATTGGACGGCGCGGGACCCTGACCCAGGATTACTGCGGAGGGGGGTTTATTTCAATAAAGATGGAGTCACTAATTGTGTTGTGTTTTATTTCTAATAAAAATATTTTTCTGTGTTGTGTTTTTTTTTTATCATTACTAGAAATTCATGGTGGCCATGTCTAATATTGGCGTGACACCATGAATTTCGGGCTTAGGGCCAGCTATACAGCTAGCCCTAACTCCATTATTACCTAGCTAGCCACCCGGCTTCAGGGCAGCTGTAAGAGTTGGATACAGCGCCAGAAGATGGCGCTTCTATGAAAGCGCCATTTTCTGGGGTGGCTGCGGACTGCAATTCGCAGTGGGGGTGCCCAGAAAGCATGGGCACCCTGCACTGTGGATTCCAATCCCCAGCTGCCTAGTTGTACCCGGCTGGACTCAAAAATTAGGCGAAGCCCACGTCATTTTTTTTTTTAATTATTTCATGAAATAATTAAAAAAAAAAAAGGGCTTCTCTATATTTTTGGTTCCCAGCCGGGTACAAATAGGCAGCTGGGGGTTGGGGGCAGCCCGTACCTGCCTGCTGTACCCGGCTAGCATACAAAAATATGGCGAAGCCCACGTCATTTTTTTTTTCTTTTTGGGCAAAAAACTGCATACAGTCCTGGATGGAGGATGCTGAGACTTGTAGTTCTGCAGCTGCTGTCTGCTCTCCTGCATACACTAGTGAATGGAGGATGCTGAGACTTGTAGTTCTGCAGCTGCTGTCTGCTCTCCTGCATACACTAGTGAATGGAGGATGCTGAGACTTGTAGTTCTGCAGCTGCTGTCTGCTCTCCTGCATACACTAGTGAATGGAGGATGCGGAGACTTGTAGTTCTGCAGCTGCTGTCTGCTCTCCTGCATACACTAGTGAATGGAGGTTGCTGAGACTTGTAGTTCTGCAGCTGCTGTCTGCTCTCCTGCATTCACTAGTTCTGCAGCTGTCTGCTCTCCTGCATACAATGAACATTTTGAAGAAGGAAATGACATCAGACCTTTTTTTTTTTTTTTTTTCATCAACAATCTTTAATGGCATTGTGCACTGATTAAAAACGCAGTGAGCAAAAACGTAGCAAAAAACGCACCAAATCGCGGCAAAAACGCATGCGTTTTTGCCGCGTTTTTTTTAGCCGCGGGTGCGTTTTTTAGACAAAAACGCACATAAAAACGCAGCGTGAAAAAAACGCCTAGTGCGCACATACCCTTACAGCGCTTTCATCCAGAAGTACTGAAAGCAGTGGATGAGAAAGACTGCATCCAAACCAATGAACCAGTGCCCAGCTCTTCCAGCCAAGCAAAGGAGCAGAGAACTTTGCAGCCATCAGTTGCAAGATATTTTGTCAGTGACAAAGTTACTGTGACAATGACAGTAGATACATTTAAATTCACAGATCATAGAGCTTGTTGTAAAGGATAGTGTGCCTATTTCATTATTTTCACGACCAGCTTTTATGTGTCTGAATGGGGAAATGGCCGCAAGCTTGGTGTTTCTCTGGAGAGAGAGAGAGTATTATAAAATTAGTAACCGAAGAAGCTTTTAAACAAAAGGAAGAACTTAAAAAAACTCTCAAGGGACGCTTTCTGTTTCTTAAAATGGATGCCTGCACACATCACAGAGGGAACTATTTTGCCATCAATGTCCAATTTGTTTGTGACAAAAATGAAATAGTTACCAAGACATTGGCAGTAAAAGACACCGAAGCGCATCACACCAGTGAGTTTCTCCAGGTCTTTGTTGAAAAGGTTCTGCAAGACTATGAACTTAAAAAAGAGCAAGTTCTTTCTGTCGTAACTGACAATGCTTCAAATATGATAAGTACTATTAAGCTTATGAATGAGAGTAATGATGGTGACCAGCAGCTAGAAGAACATTCTGGGTCCACAAACACAAATGTTTGAAATAGAGGAACACAGTATTGTAACTGAGGAGCAAACTGAAGCTGCTTCAGATGAACAGCAACATGATAGTTTAGATGATCTTGTTGAAACTGTCAATATGTTCTTTCATTCATCACATGCGCTGTGTTGTGCATACGCTACAGCTGGCTATAACAGACAGTCTGCAAGAAGGACATGCTGCTGCACTGATTGGCAAGGTGAGAAAATTGGCTACTGTTGCCAGAACCCCTAAAGTTGACTCAATTTTGAAGAGACGTGCTGGAAAAGGGGCAATTATTGATCAAGCCACACGATGGGGCAGCACTTACTTAATGATTCAGCGCTTGGTTGAACTGAAAACCTTTCTTGTAGACATGGCTAACCCTCAACTGACGCTAAATGAAAGTCAGTGGAATCAGGTGACTGAGCTGGAAAAATTGCTAGAGCACCCATTTACAGTGACTCAAAAATTACAAGCAGAGGACTTAACTCCCAGGTATTTTCTTAAAGGAGTGGAAGAACCTGATGTTTCGCCTGTCCCAAAGAGGAGGGTTAATTGCAAGTGGCATTGCTACATCAATGAAACGGAGAGAGGAGCTACTATTACAAAATAACATTATTTTGGCAGCTGTTTATGTAGACCCAATGCATCGGATTCTTCTAGATGATCAACAGCTAAGTAAAGGAAAAGAAGCTCTGTTTGAAATAGCAGTAAGGATGAAAGGGTTGCAGAACAGTCAGGCTATGTGCCCACGCTGCGGATTTTGCGCGGATTTTGCCGCGGGTTTGCCGCAGATTTACTGCGGATTTTCTGAAAATCTGCAGCAGCGGCACTTCCAAGCCATTTCAATGGCATTTTGGAAATGCTGTGTCCATGCTGCTGATTTTTCCGCGGCGGATTTGCCGCGGATTTTGATCCGGAAAAATCTGCAGCATGTCAATTATTGTTGCGGATTTTGATGCAGATTTTGGTATAGAATGGGGGGGGGGAAAAAACGCATCAAAATCCGCGGCAAATTCGCAGCAAAAATAAGGTGCGGATTTGCTGCGAAAGTCGCGGATTTTCATGCAGAAAAATCCGCAGGTACATTCTACCATGGACACATAGCCTCAGGAGGAACAAGAAGAATTTGGTCGTCCTGCCACATTTTCACCCTCATCATCAACTGATGAAGAATTTAATTTCGAAAAATTTTTGGATCACAAGGACCGTGCAAAGCGTTCTCGCATAGAAGAAGAGTCATCCCCATCAAGGAACACAGCCAGTACATTTCAGCAGAATTTTTCATGTGCACTAAAAGAAATTGAGAAATTTGACCGTTCATCAAAAATAACAGTGCAACAAGCGATTCCTCTGTATCCTGACATTGTCAGAGATGTTGCCCGAGTGGTTACTGCTTTGCCACCAACACAAGTTAGTGTAGAGAGGTTGTTCTCTGCTCTCAAAATAATTAGATCAGATTTGAGGGCATCCATGAAGGAGGATCTGACAGAGGCAATACTTTTTCTGAGGACAAATTTATAGATTTCTTCTTATTAACTGCATAAAAGTGTTTATTGCATATTTACTTACAGTTTAGAAACGTTTATAAAAGTTATTTGCTATATTCTAATTGTATTCTTAGGCTACTTTCACACTTGCGTTGAACGGTATCCGTTGCATTGCGTTGTGTAACGGATGCAACGGATGTGTTGCATATAGTGACACAACGGATGCAACGGATGCTGCAAAACAACGCAATTCGTTTTGATTTTTTTTTTTTTTTTTCCCGGTTTTACCAGCGGCAGACTATAGTGAACGATCAGCTGATCGTTCCCTGCAGCCGGCCGCTGGGTGATCAGCTGATTGCTCCCTGCAGCCGGCCGCCGGGTGATCAGCTGATCGCTCCCTGCAGCCGGCCGCCGGGTGATCAGCTGATCGCTCCCTGCAGCCGGCCGCCGGGTGATCAGCTGATCGCTGTCACTTGCCGGCGCCCGGGCATGCCGGCGGGCGGGCGCTCAGCTGAGCGCTGTGACTTGCCGGCGGCCGGGCATGCTGGTGGCCGGTCATTCAGCTGAGCGCTGTCGCTTGCCGGCAGCCGGGCGCTCAGCTGAACGTTCGGGCCACCGCGAGCCAAAATAAAGTTTGATTTAAAAAAAAAAAAAAAAAAAAAAAAAAAAAAAGAGCATGCGCAGTGAAATCCAGAGGATTCCGCTGCTCAAAATAACGTTACATGCTGCGTTGCTCCCGCTGGGCGGAAGCAACGGAGCGTCGCCCAGCGGAAGCAACGCAGCTCCTTTTGGTACAATCCGTCACCCATACAAGTCTATGGGAAACAGCGGAATCCGTTAACGGATTCCGCTGTTTTCCCAAAGGGCGGATTGTAACGGAAGGAAAATAACGCAAGTGTGAAAGTACCCTAATAAATGTAGTTTTTGCTCTAAGTGGTCTGATTACTTATATGATGGTGAGAAACTGAATAAGCACGATGTTAATATTTTACAACAGTAAATTTGTTGTTATGAATTGGCCATTTATGAAGGAGTCGGAGTCGCAACTGTGGCTTACCGACTCCACAGCCCTGATCAAAAGGAAGGAAAATTATTAAAAAAAAAAAAACCACATGGAGAAGAAAGAGTATGGCCGCAATGGATGTAGTCACTGGATTACATATCTGATCTCACACCTTGCTGGCAAGGGAATCCGATAAATCCCCATGTACAGTAGGACAGTGATTCATACACTTCAGTCCCGGCAGCAGAGTACAAGATTACGTCTTTATTGTAGGCTGCGGAGTCTGGTCTCAGAAGAATATATTCCTTATAGTTTTCTTAACAAGGGATGACATCCTATAAGTAATGAATATTACATGAAGAGGCCCATAGTGAGCAGCTGCACCTCACAGAGTGTCATCCATCACTTCTCCCCACATGCCCACGACATGTGGAGGTATAATCACAGCAGACGGTGAGAATCAGACATCGGTATCAGTCACGGCACACAGCCAGGACGTCTGCATGACAAGGCTCCGCCATCTACTACATTACTCCGGAATTCGCTCTCCTGCTACTTGATCTAATACAACATGCATCCAACAAACACTTATCTGGACTGGACTGATCAGCTACTTTGTATTAAAGGGAAATCTTGTTCCCTGCCAGAAACTCTGTTCTGCAACCATGAAATATACCCTGTAGAATGTATACACGGGAATATTCTACCCCCGGCGAGGTCAGTATGCCCATGTAGCCATTGTACCAGAGGTGCTCAGTACTGGAAGCAGCTGGGCATCGTTCTGGTGGAACAGACTAGAACCATATCATCTATAGGCGGCTCTAGAGACAATTCTCTTCCCATTGCAAAGCTAATTTCCATAAATTCACAGAATGCATTGCCTGGCCATTGGTGTTCAACACAAGGAGAAACAGCAATTATAAAAATAAATACAAATTTAAAAAAATTAATTAGTTAAAGGGAACCGGTTATATAGTCATACATACTAGAAGGTGGCCCGATTCTACGCATCGGGTATTCTAGAATTTACGCATTGTGTAGTTAATGTATGATTTTTGTTATATATATATATATATATATATATATATAATGTTGTGTGTAGTTACCAAGTGTTTGTGTAGGGCACTGTACATGTTCTGGTGTTGTCTGGGTGTGACGGGGGGGTGAGAGCGGTGTTGTTAGTGTGTTGCGTTGTGTGTGGAGCGTTGTTAGTGGAGCGCTGAGTGTCTGTAGCGTTGTGTGTGTGTTGCGCGGTTTGTGTGGGTGTGGGGTGTGTGTGTGTTTTGGTGGGAGGTATGCTTTGTGCAATGTGTGTGTTGTGCGGCACGTGCGTATATTTGAGTGTGCCGCGGTGTTTGTGTGTTGGGTGTTGTGTGTGTGCGGCGTTGTCTGTGGGTGTGTGTAGGGCGGTGTTTGTGGTTCCCAGTGTGTGTGTGGTGTGTTGTGCAGTGCGTGTGTGGCGGTGTGTGTGTGTGTGTGTGTGGCGGTGTGTGTGTGTGTGTGGCGGTGTGTGTGTGTGTGTGTGTGTGTGTGTATTTTGGGGGGAGGTGTGCACCCCCCATCGTGCTCCATCCCCCATGCTGCGCACCCCCCCCCCATCGTGCTCCATCCCCCATGCTGCGCACCCCCCATCGTGCTCCATCCCCCATGCTGCGCACCCCCCATCGTGCTCCATCCCCCATGCTGCGCACCCCCCATGGTGCTCCATCCCCCATGCTGCGCACCCCCCATGGTGCTCCATCCCCCATGCTGCGCACCCCCCATCGTGCTCCATCCCCCATGCTGCGCACCCCCCCATCGTGCTCCATCCCCCATGCTGCGCACACCCCCATCGTGCTCCATCCCCCATGCTGCGCACCCCCCATGGTGCTCCATCCCCCAT